>NC_084594.1:41926416-42226416 GCF_033807715.1 Cololabis saira
GGTGATTTCAGAGATGTGAAGAGGTGGCTGAATTGTTGTTAAACCTTCAGACTGTTGTGAGAATATTGTTTGTGCCGTTACATATGATGAACTTACAGATTTCAAGATGGCATTCGCTAATATCTGTAAATGTAAAAGCAATATCCATCACTTTGGTGGGAAACACATGGTGTGAGCCTCTCCAACTCCGATGGACCCTGATGGCAGTCTGATAATGAGTGTTGTTGCTGGGCTGTGGGGAGGCAGTGCAGCCTGATGACCTGCTGCATCCACTGCGGAACCATTTGGCTCATCCACAGGACTCTAATTAGAGACTAAGGCTTTGCCCCAACCAGGGATGCTCTGACTAGCTGCTTCTGCTCCTGACCTCGGACCAGAGTCCACATATTTCTCATAATTTTGTAAATTATAGACATCTTTTGCTCCGACTTTTCTGGCTCAGGTAAAAACAACCTTTATACCCAGAAGGAGAGTTAAGTGGAGACATTTCCTCAATATATTGTCACAAACGTCAGATTATTTAAACTGCCCAGCATCCACATAGGATACTTTCAACCTTTTTGATTAATAATTAAAATATTTCACTATTTTAAGTGTCAGATTTTTTTTTTAACTCAAAATGGCTTAAAACTGGATACATTTATCAAATGTGTAATGAGTATCTCAGATACACACAGAACAGCATGGTGATTTCATCTAAGAAGGTACTTTTCACAGCCTGTTTAGATTTATAGGCTTTCTATGCTTACTGTCCTTTGGGGATCTGAATAATTTATATAATGGAATTTGAAA
The DNA here is from genome assembly GCF_033807715.1 of Cololabis saira. NCBI lineage: Eukaryota > Metazoa > Chordata > Actinopteri > Beloniformes > Belonidae > Cololabis > Cololabis saira. The sequence goes on from NC_084594.1 coordinate 41,927,209, forward strand.
TAAAATGTATATAGTAAAAAAGTAATATACAAATATGAAATAATTCCCCATAAAAAGTACTTCCCTATCACAACAAATCTGTTGCTCACCATGGTGCCAGGCCTTGACTGCCCCCTCTTTGCCACAGCCAGAACAAGAGCAGGACAATACAAAGGGCTTGTCATCCGCCTTGGCTGGACCCAGAGATTAGAGCTACTGATGATTGTACCAATCCAAACAAAACCTCTTGCTGCTCCCAAGAATGCAGTTGAAAAGGACCGCCCAGGCTGCAGCCATAAGAGATAGAGTGGATGCAAGAAGATGGTTCTTTGTTCTTGTTGATATTTATCTTCCCAAAGTCAAGCCAGAAAAGAGATGTTACCATTAAAACAGGCCTTCCAAGTCAGTAGCCTACTATTAAACTGATGTATGCATGTATTCAAGGCAGATAACGTCAGGCATCACAAAGCAGGTCTCAAGAACAATCCGTGGAAAATAAGCCCCCAGAAGCGAAGCTGCTGGATGAAGCATATACCAAACACATCATTTCTTCATCCAGGATGCAAACAGGAATTAAATCTGGTCATGTTTTTGATTTAGATTCATCCTCTTTTGTGCTGTTTTAAGTCTTCATCATTCAAAAATACACCTATATGGAAGTATTTTTTTTTTAAAGAGAGAGAAAAAAAATAAAATACAAAGCTTGTACAAATTTACTCACCTGTGGTTAAATTGTTAGAGGTAAATAAGCATAGGGAGCAACAGTAAAAGCAAAATTACATGATAGCTTAGTGAATCTTTGTGAACTCAACTCATAATTAACTTCCATCAACACCAATATATTTTCTTCGATTGCTTATATGGAAGTGAATCATAATTATGACATATGCAGTGTCTGAGTTGAATTCACAACTTCCAAAACTGAATCCAAGACTGAAATTAAAATTCAATCTCTGAACTGAATTTTGATAGCTGACATCGTAAATCCAGAATCAAAGCCTTACAATTTACCACAATCGTTCAGGGTATTCAGTATATTACAACACATTACTTGATCAATCATAAATATGCAGAAAATGTAATTATATGAGAGAATAGTTTCATGTTCAGTCTAAATGCGTTTACGTTATGGCCCTCTCACGCTCAGATAAATTATGGGTAGGTTTTGCATGAGTTAAGAGCATCTCTTGTAGTACTTTGTACGTTGTCGTCAAAACTTCTTCATGGCTCATACAGCCCTGGCAGTCGCTCATACGGCACATACTGTATGTGGGCCAGAAGTTATGTGATCACTGACGGATGTTTACACACATTATTGTAAATTACTCTTAAATTGAAATATGTTGAGATTATGTCTACCGTATCCAAAAAATATTTTTGAGTAAAGTGCTTTGAACCTATGTGTAACTTATATCAAACTTATCTCCAGCACATATTGACATATGTAGGTGTATTTCACATCTTTCCAACTTACAGTTACCATATAATGACATCCTTCCATCCATTATCTATACCCACTTTATCCTTTGCAGGAGCACGGGGGTCTGCTGGAGCCTATCCCAGCTCATTTCAGGTGAGAGGCAGGGGTTCACCCTGGACAGGTCACCAGTCCATCGCAGGGCCACATATATACACACAACCATGCACACTCACACTCACACCTACGGGCAATTTAGAATCACCAATTAACCTAATATGCATGTTTTTGGACTGTGGGAGGAAGCCGGAGTTGCGCGGCAACGCAGTATCGTAGAGACTTTGATCCAACGTTAAAAAACTCGGGTTGCTGTGTACTACAACATACTGAGGTCTCATTTGTATGGGGGAGCTAGGCTGAAGAGCTAAAGGTCCCTGCCTGATAACAATTGAAAGGTTTTAACAGTTTTACAGAGACCATTGATTCAAAATATGAATATTGTCAACAATTTTTAACACAGACCAACCAGTGGGTGATAGCAGCAATGTCACAGGTATACATGGCAACTGGTAACATGCCGAAAAAGCTCAGTTGGGAGAGCGTTAGACTGAAGATCTGAAGGTCCCTGGTCCGATTCCGGGTTTCGGCAGCCGTTTGAATTTGAAGGTATCTGAAGTTTTAAAGAGTGCATGAGGCTGAAGAATTGAAAGCCTTTCGACAGAGACCGACAAACAGGATTCAGCACCGATGAGGCAGGTATACCTGGCAACTTCTAACATGCCGTAATAGCTCATTTAGGGACGTTAGGCTGAAGAGCTAAAGGTCCCTCCCTGACTACAATTGAAATGTTTTACAGAGACCATTGATTCAAAATATGAATATTGTCAACAATTTTTAACACAGACCAACCAGTGGGCGATAGCAGCAATGTCACAGGTATACATGGCAAATGGTAACATGCCGAAATAGCTCAGTTGGGAGAGCGTTAGACTGAAGATCTAAAGGTCCCTGGTCCGATCCCGGGTTTCGGCAGCCGTTTGAATTTCAAGGTATCTGAAGTTTTAAAGAGTGCATGAGGCTGAACACCTGAAAGCCTTTTGACAGAGACCGACAAACAGGCTTCAGCACCGATGAGACAGGTATACCTGGCAACTTCTAACGTGCCGTAATAGCTCAGTTAGGGACGTTAGGCTGAAGAGCTAAAGGTCCCTGCCTGATAACAATTCAAAGGATTTACAGAGACCATTGATTCAAAATATCAATATTGTCAACAATTTTTAACACAGACCAACCAGTGGGTCATAGCAGCAATGTCACAGGTATACATGGCAACTTGTAACACGCCGAAATAGCTCAGTTGGGAGAGCGTTAGACTGAAGATCTAAAGGTCCCTGGTCCGATCCCGGGTTTCGGCAGCCGTTTGAATTTGAAAGTATCTGAAGTTTTAAAGAGAGCATGAGGCTGAAGAACTGAAAGCTTTTTGACAGAGACCGACAAACAGGCTTCAGCACCGATTAGACAGGTATACCTGGCAACTTCTAACATGTCGTAATGGCTCAGTTACGGACAACGTTAGGCTGAAGAGCTAAAAGTCCCTGCCTGATAACATTTGAAAGGTTTTACAGAGACCATTGATTCAAAATATGAATATTGTCAACAATTTTTAACACACACCAACCAGTGGGTGATAGCAGCAATGTCACAGGTATACATGGCAAATGGTAACATGCCGAAATAGCTCAGTTGGGAGAGCGTTAGACTGAATATCTAAAGGTCCCTGGTCCGATCCCGGGTTTCGGCAGCCGTTTGAATTTTAAGGTATCTGAAGTTTTAAAGAGTGCATGAGGCTGAAGAACTGAAAGCCTTTTGACAGAGACCGACAAACAGGGTTCAGCACCGATGAGACCGGTATACCTGGCAACTTCTAACATGCTGTAATAGCTCAGTTACGGACAAGGTTAGGCGGAAGAGCTAAATGTCCCTCCCTGACTACAATTGAAATGTTTTACAGAGACCATTGATTCAAAATATGAATATTGTCAACAATTTTTAACACACACCAACCAGTGGGTGATAGCAGCAATGTCAGAGTTATACATGGCAACTTGTAACACGCCGAAATAGCTCAGTTGGGAGAGCGTTAGACTGAAGATCTAAAGTTCCCTGGTCCGATCCCGGGTTTCGGCAGCCGTTTGAATTTGAAAGTATCTGAAGTTTTAAAGAGAGCATGAGGCTGAAGAACTGAAAGCCTTTTGACAGAGACCGACAAACAGGCTTCAGCACCGATGACACAGGTATACCTGGCAACTTCTAACATGCTGTAATAGCTCAGTTACGGACAAGGTTAGGCTGAAGAGCTAAATGTCCCTCCCTGACTACAATTGAAATGTTTTACAGACACCATTGATTCAAAATATGAATATTGTCAACAATTTTTAACACAGACCAACCAGAGGGTGATAGGAGCAATGTCACAGGTATACATGGCAACTTGTAACACGCCGAAATAGCTCAGTTGGGAGAGCGTTAGACTGAAGATCTAAAGGTCCCTGGTCCGATCCCGGGTTTCGGCAACCGTTTGAATTTCAAGGTATCTGAAGTTTTAAAGAGTGCACGAGGCTGAAGAACTGAAAGCCTTTTGACAGAGACCGACAAACAGGGTTCAGCACCGATGAGACCGGTATACCTGGCAACTTCTAAAATGCTGTAATAGCTCAGTTACGGACAAGGTTAGGCGGAAGAGCTAAATGTCCCTCCCTGACTACAATTGAAATGTTTTACAGAGACCATTGATTCAAAATATGAATATTGTCAACAATTTTTAACACAGACCAACCAGTGGGTGATAGCAGCAATGTCAGAGTTATACATGGCAACTTGTAACACGCCGAAATAGCTCAGTTGGGAGAGCGTTAGACTGAAGATCTAAAGGTCCCCGGTCCGATCCCGGGTTTCGGCAGCCGTTTGAATTTGAAAGTATCTGAAGTTTTAAAGAGAGCATGAGGCTGAAGAACTGAAATCCTTTTGACAGAGACCGACAAACAGGCTTCAGCACTGATGAGACAGGTATACCTGGCAACTTCTAACATGCCGTAATAGCTCAGTTACGGACGTTAGGGTGAAGAGCTAAAGGTCCCTGCCTGATAACAATTGAAAGGATTTACAGAGACCATTGATTCAAAATATGAATATTGTCAACAATTTTTAACACAGACCAACCAGTGGGTGATAGCAGCAATGTCACAGGTATACATGGCAACTTGTAACACGCCGAAATAGCTCAGTTGGGAGAGCGTTAGACTGAAAATCTAAAGTTCCCTGGTCCGATCCCGGGTTTCGGCAGCCGTTTGAATTTGAAAGTATCTGAAGTTTTAAAGAGAGCATGAGGCTGAAGAACTGAAAGCCTTTTGACAGAGACCGACAAACAGGCTTCAGCACCGATGACACAGGTATACCTGGCAACTTCTAACATGCTGTAATAGCTCAGTTACGGACAAGGTTAGGCTGAAGAGCTAAATGTCCCTCCCTGACTACAATTGAAATGTTTTACAGACACCATTGATTCAAAATATGAATATTGTCAACAATTTTTAACACAGACCAACCAGTGGGTGATAGGAGCAATGTCACAGGTATACATGGCAACTTGTAACACGCCGAAATAGCTCAGTTGGGAGAGCGTTAGACTGAAGATCTAAAGGTCCCTGGTCCGATCCCGGGTTTCGGCAACCGTTTGAATTTCAAGGTATCTGAAGTTTTAAAGAGTGCATGAGGCTGAAGAACTGAAAGCCTTTTGACAGAGACCGACAAACAGGGTTCAGCACCGATGAGACCGGTATACCTGGCAACTTCTAACATGCTGTAATAGCTCAGTTACGGACAAGGTTAGGCGGAAGAGCTAAATGTCCCTCCCTGACTACAATTGAAATGTTTTACAGAGACCATTGATTCAAAATATGAATATTGTCAACAATTTTTAACACAGACCAACCAGTGGGTGATAGCAGCAATGTCAGAGTTATACATGGCAACTTGTAACACGCCGAAATAGCTCAGTTGGGAGAGCGTTAGACTGAAGATCTAAAGGTCCCCGGTCCGATCCCGGGTTTCGGCAGCCGTTTGAATTTGAAAGTATCTGAAGTTTTAAAGAGAGCATGAGGCTGAAGAACTGAAAGCCTTTTGACAGAGACCGACAAACAGGCTTCAGCACTGATGAGACAGGTATACCTGGCAACTTCTAACATGCCGTAATAGCTCAGTTAGGGACGTTAGGGTGAAGAGCTAAAGGTCCCTGCCTGATAACAATTGAAAGGATTTACAGAGACCATTGATTCAAAATATGAATATTGTCAACAATTTTTAACACAGACCAACCAGTGGGTGATAGCAGCAATGTCACAGGTATACATGGCAACTTGTAACACGCCGAAATAGCTCAGTTGGGAGAGCGTTAGACTGAAGATCTAAAGGTCCCTGGTCCGATCCCGGGTTTCGGCAGCCGTTTGAATTTGAAAGTATCTGAAGTTTTAAAGAGAGCATGAGGCTGAAGAACTGAAAGCTTTTTGACAGAGACCGACAAACAGGCTTCAGCACCGATTAGACAGGTATACCTGGCAACTTCTAACATGTCGTAATAGCTCAGTTACGGACAACGTTAGGCTGAAGAGCTAAAAGTCCCTGCCTGATAACATTTGAAAGGTTTTACAGAGACCATTGATTCAAAATATGAATATTGTCAACAATTTTTAACACAGACCAACCAGTGGGTGATAGCAGCAATGTCACAGGTATACATGGCAAATGGTAACATGCCGAAATAGCTCAGTTGGGAGAGCGTTAGACTGAAGATCTAAAGGTCCCTGGTCCGATCCTGGGTTTCGGCAGCCGTTTGAATTTGAAAGTATCTGAAGTTTTAAAGAGAGCATGAGGCTGAAGAACTGAAAGGCTTTTGACAGAGACCGACAAACAGGCTTCAGCACCGATGAGGCAGGTATACCTGGCAATTCTAACATGCCGTAATAGCTCAGTTAGGGACAACGTTAGGCTGAAGAGCTAAAGGTCCCTGCCTGATAACAATTGAGAGGTTTTACAGAGACCATTGATTCAAAATATGAATATTGTCAACAATTTTTAACACAGACCAACCAGTGGGTGATAGCAGCAATGTTACAGGTATAAATGGCAACTTGTAACACGCCGAAATAGCTCAGTTGGGAGAGCGTTAGACTGAAGATCTAAAGGTCCCTGGTCAGATCCCGGGTTTCGGCAGCCGTTTGAATTTGAAGGTATCTGAAGTTTTAAAGAGTGCATGAGGCTGAAGAACAGAAAACCTTTTGACAGAGACCGACAAACAGGCTTCAGCACAGATGAGACAGGTATACCTGGCAACTTCTAATGTGCCGTAATAGCTCAGTTAGGGACAACGTTAGGCTGAAGAGCTAAAGGTCCCTGCCTGATAACAATTGAAAGGTTTTACAGAGACCATTGATTCAAAATATGAATATTGTCAACAATTTTTAACACAGACCAACCAGTGGGTCATAGCAGCAGTGTCACAGGTATACATGGCAACTTGTAACACGCCGAAATAGCTCAGTTGGGAGAGAGTTAGACTGAAGATCTAAAGGTCCCTAGTTCGATCCCGGGTTTCGGCAGCGGTTTGAATTTCAAGGTATCTGAAGTTTTAAAGAGTGCATGAGGCTGAAGAACTGAAAGGCTTTTGACAGAGACCGACAAACAGGCTTCAGCACCGATGAGACAGGTATACCTGGCAACTTCTAACATGCTGTAATAGCTCAGTTACGGACAAGGTTAGGCTGAAGAGCTAAATGTCCCTCCCTGACTACAATTGAAATGTTTTACAGAGACCATTGATTCAAAATATGAATATTGTCAACAATTATTAACACAGACCAACCAGTGGGCGATAGCAGCAATGTCACAGGTATACATGGCAAATGGTAACATGCCGAAATAGCTCAGTTGGGAGAGCGTTAGACTGAAGATCTAAAGGTCCCTGGTCCGATCCCGGGTTTCGGCAACCGTTTGAATTTCAAGGTATCTGAAGTTTTAAAGAGTGCATGAGGCTGAAGAACTGAAAGCCTTTTGACAGAGACCGACAAACAGGCTTCAGCACCGATGAGACCGGTATACCTGGCAACTTCTAACATGCTGTAATAGCTCAGTTACGGACAAGGTTAGGCTGAAGAGCTAAAGGTCCCTGCCTGATAACAATTGAAAGGTTTTACAGAGACCATTGATTCAAAATATGAATATTGTCAACAATTTTTAACACAGACCAACCAGTGGGTGATAGCAGCAATGTTACAGGTATAAATGGCAACTTGTAACACGCCGAAATAGCTCAGTTGGGAGAGCGTTAGACTGAAGATCTAAAGGTCCCTGGTTCGATCCCGAGTTTCGGCAGCGGTTTGAATTTCAAGGTATCTGAAGTTTTAAAGAGTGCATGAGGCTGAAGAACTGAAAGGCTTTTGACAGAGACCGACAAACAGGCTTCAGCACCGATGAGGCAGGTATATCTGGCAATTCTAACATGCCGTAATAGCTCAGTTAGGGACAACGTTAGGCTGAAGAGCTAAAGGTCCCTGCCTGATAACAATTGAAATGTTTTACAGAGACCATTGATTCAAAATATGAATATTGTCAACAATTTTTAACACAGACCAACCAGTGGGTGATAGCAGCAATGTCACATGCCAAATGGTAACATGCCGAAATAGCTCAGTTGGGAGAGCGTTAGACTGAAGATCTGAAGGTCCCTGGTCAGATCCCGGGTTTCGGCAGCCGTTTGAATTTGAAGGTATCTGAAGTTTTAAAGAGTGCATGAGGCTGAAGAACAGAAAACCTTTTGACAGAGACCGACAAACAGGCTTCAGCACAGATGAGACAGGTATACCTGGCAACTTCTAATGTGCCGTAATAGCTCAGTTAGGGACAACGTTAGGCTGAAGAGCTAAAGGTCCCTGCCTGATAACAATTGAAAGGTTTTACAGAGACCATTGATTCAAAATATGAATATTGTCAACAATTTTTAACACAGACCAACCAGTGGGTCATAGCAGCAGTGTCACAGGTATACATGGCAACTTGTAACACGCCGAAATAGCTCAGTTGGGAGAGAGTTAGACTGAAGATCTAAAGGTCCCTAGTTCGATCCCGGGTTTCGGCAGCGGTTTGAATTTCAAGGTATCTGAAGTTTTAAAGAGTGCATGAGGCTGAAGAACTGAAAGGCTTTTGACAGAGACCGACAAACAGGCTTCAGCACCGATGAGACAGGTATACCTGGCAACTTCTAACATGCTGTAATAGCTCAGTTACGGACAAGGTTAGGCTGAAGAGCTAAATGTCCCTCCCTGACTACAATTGAAATGTTTTACAGAGACCATTGATTCAAAATATGAATATTGTCAACAATTTTAAACACAGACCAACCAGTGGGTGATAGCAGCAATGTCAGAGTTTTACATGGCAACTTGTAACACGCCGAAATAGCTCAGTTGGGAGAGCGTTAGACTGAAGATGTGAATGGTCCCTGGTCCGATCCCGGGTTTCGGCAGCCGTTTGAATTTGAAAGTATCTGAAGTTTTAAAGAGAGCATGAGGCTGAAGAACTGAAAGCGTTTTGACAGAGACCGACAAACAGGCTTCAGCACTGATGAGGCAGGTATACCTGGCAACTTCTAACATGCTGTAATAGCTCAGTTACGGACAAGGTTAGGCTGAAGAGCTAAATGTCCCTCCCTGACTACAATTGAAATGTTTTACAGAGACCATTGTTTCAAAATATGAATATTGTCAACAATTTTTAACACAGACCAACCAGTGGGTGATAGCAGCAATGTCAGAGTTATACATGGCAACTTGTAACACGCCGAAATAGCTCAGTTGGGAGAGCGTTAGACTGAAGATCTAAAGGTCCCTGGTCCGATCTCGGGTTTCGGCAACCGTTTGAATTTCAAGGTATCTAAAGTTTTAAAGAGTGCATGAGGCTGAAGAACTGAAAGCGTTTTGACAGAGACCGACAAACAGGCTTCAGCACTGATGAGACAGGTATACCTGGCAATTCTAACATGCCGTAATAGCTCAGTTAGGGACAACGTTAGGCTGAAGAGCTAAAGGTCCCTGCCTGATAACAATTGAAAGGATTTACAGAGACCATTGATTCAAAATATGAATATTGTCAACAATTTTTAACACAGACCAACCAGTGGGTGATAGCAGCAATGTCACAGGTATACATGGCAACTTGTAACACGCCGAAATAGCTCAGTTGGGAGAGCGTTAGACTGAAGATCTAAAGGTCCCTGGTCCGATCCCGGGTTTCGGCAGCCGTTTGAATTTGAAAGTATCTGAAGTTTTAAAGAGAGCATGAGGTTGAAGAACTGAAAGGCTTTTGACAGAGAACGACAAACAGGCTTCAGCACAGATGAGGCAGGTATACCTGGCAATTCTAACATGCCGTAATAGCTCAGTTAGGGACAACGTTAGGCTGAAGAGCTAAAGGTCCCTGCCTGATAACAATTGAAAGGATTTACAGAGACCATTTATTCAAAATATGAATATTGTCAACAATTTTTTACACAGACCAACCAGTGGGTGATAGCAGCAATGTCACAGCTATACATGGCAACTTGTAACACGCCGAAATAGCTCAGTTGGGAGAGCGTTAGACTGAAGATCTAAAGGTCCCTGGTCCGATCCCAGGTTTCGGCAGCAGTTTGAATTTGAAAGTATCTGAAGTTTTAAAGAGAGCATGAGGCTGAAGAACTGAAAGCTTTTTGACAGAGACCGACAAACAGGCTTCAGCACCGATGAGACAGGTATACCTGGCAACTTCTAACATGTCGTAATAGCTCAGTTACGGACAACGTTGGGCTGAAGAGCTAAAGGTCCCTGCCTGATAACAATTGAAAGGTTTTACAGAGACCATTGATTCAAAATATGAATATTGTCAACAATTTTTAACACAGACCAACCAGTGGGTGATAGCAGCAATGTCACAGGTATACATGGCAAATGGTAACATGCCGAAATAGCTCAGTTGGGAGAGCGTTAGACTGAAGATCTAAAGGTCCCTGGTCCGATCCCGGGTTTCGGCAGCCGTTTGAATTTGAAAGTATCTGAAGTTTTAAAGAGAGCATGAGGCTGAAGAACTGAAAGGCTTTTGACAGAGACCGACAAATAGGCTTCAGCACCGATGAGGCAGGTATACCTAGCAACTTCGAACATGCCGTAATAGCTCAGTTACGGACAACGTTAGGCTGAAGAGCTAAAGGTCCCTGCCTGATAACAATTGAAAGGTTTTACAGAGACCATTGATTCAAAATATGAATATTGTCAACAATTTTTAACACAGACCAACCAGTGGGTGATAGCAGCAATGTCACAGGTATACATGGCAACTTGTAACACGCCGAAATAGCTCAGTTGGGAGAGCGTTAGACTGAAGATCTAAAGGTCCCTGGTCCGATCCCGGGTTTCGGCAACCGTTTGAATTTGAAGGTATCTGAAGTTTTAAAGAGTGCATGAGGCTGAAGAACTGAAAGGCTTTTGACAGAGACCGACAAACAGGCTTCAGCACCGATGAGACAGGTATACCTGGCAACTTCTAACATGCTGTAATAGCTCAGTTACGGACAAGGTTAGGCTGAAGAGCTAAATGTCCCTCCGTGACTACAATTGAAATGTTTTACAGAGACCATTGATTCAAAATATGAATATTGTCAACAATTTTTAACACAGACCAACCAGTGGGCGATAGCAGCAATGTCACAGGTATACATGGCAAATGGTAACATGCCGAAATAGCTCAGTTGGGAGAGCGTTAGACTGAAGATCTAAAGGTCCCTGGTCCGATCCCGGGTTTCGGCAGCCGTTTGAATTTGAAAGTATCTGAAGTTTTAAAGAGAGCATGAGGCTGTAGAACTGAAAGCCTTTTGACAGAGACCGACAAACAGGCTTCAGCACCGATGACACAGGTATACCTGGCAACTTCTAACATGCTGTAATAGCTCAGTTACGGACAAGGTTAGGCTGAAGAGCTAAATGTCCCTCCCTGACTACAATTGAAATGTTTTACAGACACCATTGATTCAAAATATGAATATTGTCAACAATTTTTAACACAGACCAACCAGTGGGTGATAGGAGCAATGTTACAGGTATACATGGCAACTTGTAACACGCCGAAATAGCTCAGTTGGGAGAGCGTTAGACTGAAGATCTAAAGGTCCCTGGTCCGATCCCGGGTTTCGGCAACCGTTTGAATTTCAAGGTATCTGAAGTTTTAAAGAGAGCATGAGGCTGAAGAACTGAAAGCCTTTTGACAGAGACCGACAAACAGGCTTCAGCACCGATGAGACAGGTATACCTGGCAACTTCTAACATGCCGTAATAGCTCAGTTACGGACAACGTTAGGCTGAAGAGCTAAAAGTCCCTGCCTGATAACATTTGAAAGGTTTTACAGAGACCATTTATTCAAAATATGAATATTGTCAACAATTTTTAACACAGACCAACCAGTGGGTGATAGCAGCAATGTCACAGGTATACATGGCAAATGGTAACATGCCGAAATAGCTCAGTTGGGAGAGCGTTAGACTGAAGATCTGAAGGTCCCTGGTCCGATCCCGGGTTTCGGCAGCCGTTTGAATTTGAAAGTATCTGAAGTTTTAAAGAGAGCATGAGGCTGAAGAACTGAAAGGCTTTTGACAGAGACCGACAAATAGGCTTCAGCACCGATGAGGCAGGTATACCTGGCAACTTCTAACATGCCGTAATAGCTCAGTTACGGACAACGTTAGGCTGAAGAGCTAAAGGTCCCTGCCTGATAACAATTGAAAGGTTTTACAGAGACCATTGATTCAAAATATGAATATTGTCAACAATTTTTAACACAGACCAACCAGTGGGTGATAGCAGCAATGTCACAGGTATACATGGCAACTTGTAACACGCCGAAATAGCTCAGTTGGGAGAGCGTTAGACTGAAGATCTAAAGGTCCCTGGTCCGATCCCGGGTTTCGGCAGCAGTTTGAATTTGAAAGTATCTGAAGTTTTAAAGAGAGCATGAGGCTGAAGAACTGAAAGCCTTTTGACAGAGACCGACAAACAGGCTTCAGCACCGATGAGACAGGTATACCTGGCAACTTCTAACATGCCGTAATAGCTCAGTTACGGACAAGGTTAGGCTGAAGAGCTAAATGTCCCTCCCTGACTACAATTGAAAGGTTTTACAGAGACCATTGATTCAAAATATGAATATTGTCAACAATTTTTAACACAGACCAACCAGTGGGCGATAGCAGCAATGTCACAGGTATACATGGCAAATGGTAACATGCCGAAATAGCTCAGTTGGGAGAGCGTTAGACTGAAGATCTAAAGGTCCCTGGTCCGATCCCGGGTTTCAGCAGCCGTTTGAATTTGAAAGTATCTGAAGTTTTAAAGAGAGCATGAGGGTGAAGAACTGAAAGGCTTTTGACAGAGACCGACAAACAGGCTTCAGCACCGATGAGGCAGGTATACCTGGCAATTCTAACATGCCGTAATAGCTCAGTTACGGACAACGTTAGGCTGAAGAGCTAAAGGTCCCTGCCTGATAACAATTGAAAGGTTTTACAGAGACCATTGATTCAAAATATGAATATTGTCAACAATTTTTAACACAGACCAACCAGTGGGTGATAGCAGCAATGTCACAGGTATACATGGCAACTTGTAACACGCCGCAATAGCTCAGTTGGGAGAGCGTTAGACTGAAGATCTAAAGGTCCCTGGTCCGATCCCGGGTTTCGGCAGCCGTTTGAATTTGAAAGTATCTGAAGTTTTAAAGAGAGCATGAGGCTGAAGAACTGAAAGCTTTTTGACAGAGACCGACAAACAGGCTTCAGCACCGATGAGACAGGTATACCTGGCAACTTCTAACATGTCGTAATAGCTCAGTTACGGACAACGTTAGGCTGAAGAGCTAAAAGTCCCTGCCTGATAACATTTGAAAGGTTTTACAGAGACCATTGATTCAAAATATGAATATTGTCAACAATTTTTAACACAGACCAACCAGTGGGTGATAGCAGCAATGTCACAGGTATACATGGCAACTTGTAACACGCCGAAATAGCTCAGTTGGGAGAGCGTTAGACTGAAGATCTAAAGGTCCGTGGTCCGATCCCGGGTTTCGGCAGCAGTTTGAATTTGAAAGTATCTGAAGTTTTAAAGAGAGCATGAGGCTGAAGAACTGAAAGCCTTTTGACAGAGACCGACAAACAGGCTTCAGCACCGATGAGACAGGTATACCTGGCAACTTCTAACATGCCGTAATAGCTCAGTTACGGACAAGGTTAGGCTGAAGAGCTAAATGTCCCTCCCTGACTACAATTGAAATGTTTTACAGACACCATTGATTCAAAATATGAATATTGTCAACAATTTTTAACACAGACCAACCAGTGGGTGATAGGAGCAATGTCACAGGTATACATGGCAACTTGTAACACGCCGAAATAGCTCAGTTGGGAGAGCGTTAGACTGAAGATCTAAAGGTCCCTGGTCCGATCCCGGGTTTCAGCAGCCGTTTGAATTTGAAAGTATCTGAAGTTTTAAAGAGAGCATGAGGCTGAAGAACTGAAAGGCTTTTGACAGAGACCGACAAACAGGCTTCAGCACCGATGAGGCAGGTATACCTGGCAATTCTAACATGCCGTAATAGCTCAGTTACGGACAACGTTAGGCTGAAGAGCTAAAGGTCCCTGCCTGATAACAATTGAAAGGTTTTACAGAGACCATTGATTCAAAATATGAATATTGTCAACAATTTTTAACACAGACCAACCAGTGGGTGATAGCAGCAATGTCACAGGTATACATGGCAACTTGTAACACGCCGCAATAGCTCAGTTGGGAGAGCGTTAGACTGAAGATCTAAAGGTCCCTGGTCCGATCCCGGGTTTCGGCAGCCGTTTGAATTTGAAAGTATCTGAAGTTTTAAAGAGAGCATGAGGCTGAAGAACTGAAAGCTTTTTGACAGAGACCGACAAACAGGCTTCAGCACCGATGAGACAGGTATACCTGGCAACTTCTAACATGTCGTAATAGCTCAGTTACGGACAACGTTAGGCTGAAGAGCTAAAAGTCCCTGCCTGATAACATTTGAAAGGTTTTACAGAGACCATTGATTCAAAATATGAATATTGTCAACAATTTTTAACACAGACCAACCAGTGGGTGATAGCAGCAATGTCACAGGTATACATGGCAACTTGTAACACGCCGAAATAGCTCAGTTGGGAGAGCGTTAGACTGAAGATCTAAAGGTCCCTGGTCCGATCCCGGGTTTCGGCAGCAGTTTGAATTTGAAAGTATCTGAAGTTTTAAAGAGAGCATGAGGCTGAAGAACTGAAAGCCTTTTGACAGAGACCGACAAACAGGCTTCAGCACCGATGAGACAGGTATACCTGGCAACTTCTAACATGCCGTAATAGCTCAGTTACGGACAAGGTTAGGCTGAAGAGCTAAATGTCCCTCCCTGACTACAATTGAAATGTTTTACAGACACCATTGATTCAAAATATGAATATTGTCAACAATTTTTAACACAGACCAACCAGTGGGTGATAGGAGCAATGTCACAGGTATACATGGCAACTTGTAACACGCCGAAATAGCTCAGTTGGGAGAGCGTTAGACTGAAGATCTAAAGGTCCCTGGTCCGATCCCGGGTTTCGGCAACCGTTTGAATTTCAAGGTATCTGAAGTTTTAAAGAGAGCATGAGGCTGAAGAACTGAAAGCCTTTTGACAGAGACCGACAAACAGGCTTCAGCACCGATGAGACAGGTATACCTGGCAACTTCTAACATGCCGTAATAGCTCAGTTACGGACAACGTTAGGCTGAAGAGCTAAAAGTCCCTGCCTGATAACATTTGAAAGGTTTTACAGAGACCATTGATTCAAAATATGAATATTGTCAACAATTTTTAACACAGACCAACCAGTGGGTGATAGCATCAATGTCACAGGTATACATGGCAAATGGTAACATGCCGAAATAGCTCAGTTGGGAGAGCGTTAGACTGAAGATCTAAAGGTCCCTGGTCCGATCCCGGGCTTCGGCAGCCGTTTGAATTTGAAAGTATCTGAAGTTTTAAAGAGAGCATGAGGCTGAAGAACTGAAAGGCTTTTGACAGAGACCGACAAACAGGCTTCAGCACCGATGAGGCAGGTATACCTGGCAATTCTAACATGCCGTAATAGCTCAGTTACGGACAACGTTAGGCTGAAGAGCTAAAGGTCCCTGCCTGATAACAATTGAAAGGTTTTACAGAGACCATTGATTCAAAATATGAATATTGTCAACAATTTTTAACACAGACCAACCAGTGGGTCATAGCAGCAATGTCACAGGTATACATGGCAACTTGTAACACGCCGCAATAGCTCAGTTGGGAGAGCGTTAGACTGAAGATCTAAAGGTCCCTGGTCCGATCCCGGGTTTCGGCAGCCGTTTGAATTTGAAAGTATCTGAAGTTTTAAAGAGAGCATGAGGCTGAAGAACTGAAAGCTTTTTGACAGAGACCGACAAACAGGCTTCAGCACCGATGAGACAGGTATACCTGGCAACTTCTAACATGTCGTAATAGCTCAGTTACGGACAACGTTAGGCTGAAGAGCTAAAAGTCCCTGCCTGATAACATTTGAAAGGTTTTACAGAGACCATTGATTCAAAATATGAATATTGTCAACAATTTTTAACACAGACCAACCAGTGGGTGATAGCAGCAATGTCACAGGTATACATGGCAACTTGTAACACGCCGAAATAGCTCAGTTGGGAGAGCGTTAGAGTGAAGATCTAAAGGTCCCTGGTCAGATCCCGGGTTTCGGCAGCAGTTTGAATTTGAAAGTATCTGAAGTTTTAGAGAGAGCATGAGGCTGAAGAACTGAAAGCCTTTTGACAGAGACCGACAAACAGGCTTCAGCACCGATGAGACAGGTATACCTGGCAACTTCTAACATGCCGTAATAGCTCAGTTACGGACAACGTTAGGCTGAAGAGCTAAAAGTCCCTGCCTGATAACAATTGAAAGGTTTTACAGAGACCATTGATTCAAAATATGAATATTGTCAACAATTTTTAACACAGACCAACCAGTGGGTGATAGCAGCAATGTCACAGGTATACATGGCAACTTGTAACACGCCGAAATAGCTCAGTTGGGAGAGCGTTAGACTGAAGATCTAAAGGTCCCTGGTCCGATCCCGGGTTTCGGCAGCCGTTTGAATTTGAAGGTATCTGAAGTTTTAAAGAGTGCATGAGGCTGAAGAACAGTAATCCTTTTGACAGAGACCGACAAACAGGCTTCAGCACAGATGAGACAGGTATACCTGGCAACTTCTAATGTGCCGTAATAGCTCAGTTACGGACAACGTTAGGCTGAAGAGCTAAAGGTCCCTGCCTGATAACAATTGAAAGGTTTTACAGAGACCATTGATTCGAAATATGAATATTGTCAACAATTTTTAACACAGACCAACCAGTGGGTCATAGCAGCAATGTCACAGGTATACATGGCAACTTGTAAAACGCCGAAATAGCTCAGTTGGGAGAGCGTTAGACTGAAGATCTAAAGGTCCCTGGTTCGATCCCGGGTTTCGGCAGCGGTTTGAATTTCAAGTTATCTGAAGTTTTAAAGAGTGCATGAGGCTGAAGAACTGAAAGCCTTTTGACAGAGACCGACAAACAGGCTTCAGCACCGATGACACAGGTATACCTGGCAACTTCTAACATGCTGTAATAGCTCAGTTACGGACAAGGTTAGGCTGAAGAGCTAAATGTCCCTCCCTGACTACAATTGAAAGGTTTTACAGAGACCATTGATTCAAAATATGAATATTGTCAACAATTTTTAACACAGACCAACCAGTGGGCGATAGCAGCAATGTCACAGGTATACATGGCAAATGGTAACATGCCGAAATAGCTCAGTTGGGAGAGCGTTAGACTGAAGATCTAAAGGTCCCTGGTCCGATCCCGGGTTTCGGCAGCCGTTTGAATTTGAAAGTATCTGAAGTTTTAAAGAGAGCATGAGGCTGTAGAACTGAAATCCTTTTGACAGAGACCGACAAACAGGCTTCAGCACCGATGACACAGGTATACCTGGCAACTTCTAACATGCTGTAATAGCTCAGTTACGGACAAGGTTAGGCTGAAGAGCTAAATGTCCCTCCCTGACTACAATTGAAATGTTTTACAGACACCATTGATTCAAAATATGAATATTGTCAACAATTTTTAACACAGACCAACCAGTGGGTGATAGGAGCAATGTCACAGGTATACATGGCAACTTGTAACACGCCGAAATAGCTCAGTTGGGAGAGCGTTAGACTGAAGATCTAAAGGTCCCTGGTCCGATCCCGGGTTTCGGCAACCGTTTGAATTTCAAGGTATCTGAACTTTTAAAGAGAGCATGAGGCTGAAGAACTGAAAGCCTTTTGACAGAGACCGACAAACAGGCTTCAGCACCGATGAGACAGGTATACCTGGCAACTTCTAACATGCCGTAATAGCTCAGTTACGGACAACGTTAGGCTGAAGAGCTAAAAGTCCCTGCCTGATAACATTTGAAAGGTTTTACAGAGACCATTGATTCAAAATATGAATATTGTCAACAATTTTTAACACAGACCAACCAGTGGGTGATAGCAGCAATGTCACAGGTATACATGGCAAATGGTAACATGCCGAAATAGCTCAGTTGGGAGAGCGTTAGACTGAAGATCTAAAGGTCCCTGGTCCGATCCCGGGTTTCGGCAGCCATTTGAATTTGAAAGTATCTGAAGTTTTAAAGAGAGCATGAGGCTGAAGAACTGAAAGGCTTTTGACAGAGACCGACAAACAGGCTTCAGCACCGATGAGGCAGGTATACCTGGCAATTCTAACATGCCGTAATAGCTCAGTTACGGACAACGTTAGGCTGAAGAGCTAAAGGTCCCTGCCTGATAACAATTGAAAGGTTTTACAGAGACCATTGATTCAAAATATGAATATTGTCAACAATTTTTAACACAGACCAACCAGTGGGTGATAGCAGCAATGTCACAGGTATACATGGCAACTTGTAACACGCCGCAATAGCTCAGTTGGGAGAGCGTTAGACTGAAGATCTAAAGGTCCCTGGTCCGATCCCGGGTTTCGGCAGCCGTTTGAATTTGAAAGTATCTGAAGTTTTAAAGAGAGCATGAGGCTGAAGAACTGAAAGGCTTTTGACAGAGACCGACAAACAGGCTTCAGCACCGATGAGGCAGGTATACCTGGCAATTCTAACATGCCGTAATAGCTCAGTTACGGACAACGTTAGGCTGAAGAGCTAAAGGTCCCTGCCTGATAACAATTGAAAGGTTTTACAGAGACCATTGATTCAAAATATGAATATTGTCAACAATTTTTAACACAGACCAACCAGTGGGTGATAGCAGCAATGTCACAGGTATACATGGCAACTTGTAACACGCCGCAATAGCTCAGTTGGGAGAGCGTTAGACTGAAGATCTAAAGGTCCCTGGTCCGATCCCGGGTTTCGGCAGCCGTTTGAATTTGAAAGTATCTGAAGTTTTAAAGAGAGCATGAGGCTGAAGAACTGAAAGCTTTTTGACAGAGACCGACAAACAGGCTTCAGCACCGATGAGACAGGTATACCTGGCAACTTCTAACATGTCGTAATAGCTCAGTTACGGACAACGTTAGGCTGAAGAGCTAAAAGTCCCTGCCTGATAACATTTGAAAGGTTTTACAGAGACCATTGATTCAAAATATGAATATTGTCAACAATTTTTAACACAGACCAACCAGTGGGTGATAGCAGCAATGTCACAGGTATACATGGCAACTTGTAACACGCCGAAATAGCTCAGTTGGGAGAGCGTTAGACTGAAGATCTAAAGGTCCCTGGTCCGATCCCGGGTTTCGGCAGCCGTTTGAATTTGAAAGTATCTGAAGTTTTAAAGAGAGCATGAGGCTGAAGAACTGAAAGGCTTTTGACAGAGACCGACAAACAGGCTTCAGCACCGATGAGGCAGGTATACCTGGCAATTCTAACATGCCGTAATAGCTCAGTTACGGACAACGTTAGGCTGAAGAGCTAAAGGTCCCTGCCTGATAACAATTGAAAGGTTTTACAGAGACCATTGATTCAAAATATGAATATTGTCAACAATTTTTAACACAGACCAACCAGTGGGTGATAGCAGCAATGTCACAGGTATACATGGCAACTTGTAACACGCCGCAATAGCTCAGTTGGGAGAGCGTTAGACTGAAGATCTAAAGGTCCCTGGTCCGATCCCGGGTTTCGGCAGCCGTTTGAATTTGAAAGTATCTGAAGTTTTAAAGAGAGCATGAGGCTGAAGAACTGAAAGCTTTTTGACAGAGACCGACAAACAGGCTTCAGCACCGATGAGACAGGTATACCTGGCAACTTCTAACATGTCGTAATAGCTCAGTTACGGACAATGTTAGGCTGAAGAGCTAAAAGTCCCTGCCTGATAACATTTGAAAGGTTTTACAGAGACCATTGATTCAAAATATGAATATTGTCAACAATTTTTAACACAGACCAACCAGTGGGTGATAGCAGCAATGTCACAGGTATACATGGCAACTTGTAACACGCCGAAATAGCTCAGTTGGGAGAGCGTTAGACTGAAGATCTAAAGGTCCCTGGTCAGATCCCGGGTTTCGGCAGCAGTTTGAATTTGAAAGTATCTGAAGTTTTAAAGAGAGCATGAGGCTGAAGAACTGAAAGCCTTTTGACAGAGACCGACAAACAGGCTTCAGCACCGATGAGACAGGTATACCTGGCAACTTCTAACATGCCGTAATAGCTCAGTTACGGACAACGTTAGGCTGAAGAGCTAAAAGTCCCTTCCTGATAACAATTGAAAGGTTTTACAGAGACCATTGATTCAAAATATGAATATTGTCAACAATTTTTAACACAGACCAACCAGTGGGTGATAGCAGCAATGTCACAGGTATACATGGCAACTTGTAACACGCCGAAATAGCTCAGTTGGGAGAGCGTTAGACTGAAGATCTAAAGGTCCCTGGTCCGATCCCGGGTTTCGGCAGCCGTTTGAATTTGAAGGTATCTGAAGTTTTAAAGAGTGCATGAGGCTGAAGAACAGAAATCCTTTTGACAGAGACCGACAAACAGGCTTCAGCACAGATGAGACAGGTATACCTGGCAACTTCTAATGTGCCGTAATAGCTCAGTTACGGACAACGTTAGGCTGAAGAGCTAAAGGTCCCTGCCTGATAACAATTGAAAGGTTTTACAGAGACCATTGATTCGAAATATGAATATTGTCAACAATTTTTAACACAGACCAACCAGTGGGTCATAGCAGCAATGTCACAGGTATACATGGCAACTTGTAAAACGCCGAAATAGCTCAGTTGGGAGAGCGTTAGACTGAAGATCTAAAGGTCCCTGGTTCGATCCCGGGTTTCGGCAGCGGTTTGAATTTCAAGGTATCTGAAGTTTTAAAGAGTGCATGAGGCTGAAGAACTGAAAGCCTTTTGACAGAGACCGACAAACAGGCTTCAGCACCGATGACACAGGTATACCTGGCAACTTCTAACATGCTGTAATAACTCAGTTACGGACAAGGTTAGGCTGAAGAGCTAAATGTCCCTCCCTGACTACAATTGAAAGGTTTTACAGAGACCATTGATTCAAAATATGAATATTGTCAACAATTTTTAACACAGACCAACCAGTGGGCGATAGCAGCAATGTCACAGGTATACATGGCAAATGGTAACATGCCGAAATAGCTCAGTTGGGAGAGCGTTAGACTGAAGATCTAAAGGTCCCTGGTCCGATCCCGGGTTTCGGCAGCCGTTTGAATTTGAAAGTATCTGAAGTTTTAAAGAGAGCATGAGGCTGTAGAACTGAAATCCTTTTGACAGAGACCGACAAACAGGCTTCAGCACCGATGACACAGGTATACCTGGCAACTTCTAACATGCTGTAATAGCTCAGTTACGGACAAGGTTAGGCTGAAGAGCTAAATGTCCCTCCCTGACTACAATTGAAATGTTTTACAGACACCATTGATTCAAAATATGAATATTGTCAACAATTTTTAACACAGACCAACCAGTGGGTGATAGGAGCAATGTCACAGGTATACATGGCAACTTGTAACACGCCGAAATAGCTCAGTTGGGAGAGCGTTAGACTGAAGATCTAAAGGTCCCTGGTCCGATCCCGGGTTTCGGCAACCGTTTGAATTTCAAGGTATCTGAAGTTTTAAAGAGAGCATGAGGCTGAAGAACTGAAAGCCTTTTGACAGAGACCGACAAACAGGCTTCAGCACCGATGAGACAGGTATACCTGGCAACTTCTAACATGCCGTAATAGCTCAGTTACGGACAACGTTAGGCTGAAGAGCTAAAAGTCCCTGCCTGATAACATTTGAAAGGTTTTAATGAGACCATTGATTCAAAATATGAATATTGTCAACAATTTTTAACACAGACCAACCAGTGGGTGATAGCAGCAATGTCACAGGTATACATGGCAAATGGTAACATGCCGAAATAGCTCAGTTGGGAGAGCGTTAGACTGAAGATCTAAAGGTCCCTGGTCCGATCCCGGGTTTCGGCAGCCGTTTGAATTTGAAAGTATCTGAAGTTTTAAAGAGAGCATGAGGCTGAAGAACTGAAAGGCTTTTGACAGAGACCGACAAACAGGCTTCAGCACCGATGAGGCAGGTATACCTGGCAATTCTAACATGCCGTAATAGCTCAGTTACGGACAACGTTAGGCTGAAGAGCTAAAGGTCCCTGCCTGATAACAATTGAAAGGTTTTACAGAGACCATTGATTCAAAATATGAATATTGTCAACAATTTTTAACACAGACCAACCAGTGGGTGATAGCAGCAATGTCACAGGTATACATGGCAACTTGTAACACGCCGAAATAGCTCAGTTGGGAGAGCGTTAGACTGAAGATCTAAAGGTCCCTGGTCCGATCCCGGGTTTCGGCAGCAGTTTGAAATTGAAGGTATCTGAAGTTTTAAAGAGTGCATGAGGCTGAAGAACAGAAAGCCTTTTGACAGAGACCGACAAACAGGCTTCAGCACCGATGAGACAGGTATACCTGGCAACTTCTAACATGCCGTAATAGCTCAGTTACGGACAAGGTTAGGCTGAAGAGCTAAATGTCCCTCCCTGACTACAATTGAAATGTTTTACAGACACCATTGATTCAAAATATGAATATTGTCAACAATTTTTAACACAGACCAACCAGTGGGTGATAGGAGCAATGTCACAGGTATACATGGCAAGTTGTAACACGCCGAAATAGCTCAGTTGGGAGAGCGTTAGACTGAAGATCTAAAGGTCCCTGGTCCGATCCCGGGTTTCGGCAACCGTTTGAATTTCAAGGTATCTGAAGTTTTAAAGAGAGCATGAGGCTGAAGAACTGAAAGCCTTTTGACAGAGACCGACAAACAGGCTTCAGCACCGATTAGACAGGTATACCTGGCAACTTCTAACATGCCGTAATAGCTCAGTTACGGACAACGTTAGGCTGAAGAGCTAAAAGTCCCTGCCTGATAACATTTGAAAGGTTTTACAGAGACCATTGATTCAAAATATGAATATTGTCAACAATTTTTAACACAGACCAACCAGTGGGTGATAGCAGCAATGTCACAGGTATACATGGCAAATGGTAACATGCCGAAATAGCTCAGTTGGGAGAGCGTTAGACTGAAAATCTAAAGGTCCCTGGTCCGATCCCGGGTTTCGGCAGCCGTTTGAATTTGAAAGTATCTGAAGTTTTAAAGAGAGCATGAGGCTGAAGAACTGAAAGGCTTTTGACAGAGACCGACAAACAGGCTTCAGCACCGATGAGGCAGGTATACCTGGCAATTCTAACATGCCGTAATAGCTCAGTTACGGACAACGTTAGGCTGAAGAGCTAAAGGTCCCTGCCTGATAACAATTGAAAGGTTTTACAGAGACCATTGATTCAAAATATGAATATTGTCAACAATTTTTAACACAGACCAACCAGTGGGTCATAGCAGCAATGTCACAGGTATACATGGCAACTTGTAACACGCCGCAATAGCTCAGTTGGGAGAGCGTTAGACTGAAGATCTAAAGGTCCCTGGTCCGATCCCGGGTTTCGGCAGCCGTTTGAATTTGAAAGTATCTGAAGTTTTAAAGAGAGCATGAGGCTGAAGAACTGAAAGGCTTTTGACAGAGACCGACAAACAGGCTTCAGCACCGATGAGGCAGGTATACCTGGCAATTCTAACATGCCGTAATAGCTCAGTTACGGACAACGTTAGGCTGAAGAGCTAAAGGTCCCTGCCTGATAACAATTGAAAGGTTTTAAAGAGACCATTGATTCAAAATATGAATATTGTCAACAATTTTTAACACAGACCAACCAGTGGGTGATAGCAGCAATGTCACAGGTATACATGGCAACTTGTAACACGCCGCAATAGCTCAGTTGGGAGAGCGTTAGACTGAAGATCTAAAGGTCCCTGGTCCGATCCCGGGTTTCGGCAGCCGTTTGAATTTGAAAGTATCTGAAGTTTTAAAGAGAGCATGAGGCTGAAGAACTGAAAGCTTTTTGACAGAGACCGACAAACAGGCTTCAGCACCGATGAGACAGGTATACCTGGCAACTTCTAACATGTCGTAATAGCTCAGTTACGGACAACGTTAGGCTGAAGAGCTAAAAGTCCCTGCCTGATAACATTTGAAAGGTTTTACAGAGACCATTGATTCAAAATATGAATATTGTCAACAATTTTTAACACAGACCAACCAGTGGGTGATAGCAGCAATGTCACAGGTATACATGGCAACTTGTAACACGCCGAAATAGCTCAGTTGGGAGAGCGTTAGACTGAAGATCTAAAGGTCCCTGGTCCGATCCCGGGTTTCGGCAGCAGTTTGAATTTGAAAGTATCTGAAGTTTTAAAGAGAGCATGAGGCTGAAGAACTGAAAGCCTTTTGACAGAGACCGACAAACAGGCTTCAGCACCGATGAGACAGGTATACCTGGCAACTTCTAACATGCCGTAATAGCTCAGTTACGGACAAGGTTAGGCTGAAGAGCTAAATGTCCCTCCCTGACTACAATTGAAATGTTTTACAGACACCATTGATTCAAAATATGAATATTGTCAACAATTTTTAACACAGACCAACCAGTGGGTGATAGGAGCAATGTCACAGGTATACATGGCAAGTTGTAACACGCCGAAATAGCTCAGTTGGGAGAGCGTTAGACTGAAGATCTAAAGGTCCCTGGTCCGATCCCGGGTTTCGGCAACCGTTTGAATTTCAAGGTATCTGAAGTTTTAAAGAGAGCATGAGGCTGAAGAACTGAAAGCCTTTTGACAGAGACCGACAAACAGGCTTCAGCACCGATGAGACAGGTATACCTGGCAACTTCTAACATGCCGTAATAGCTCAGTTACGGACAACGTTAGGCTGAAGAGCTAAAAGTCCCTGCCTGATAACATTTGAAAGGTTTTACAGAGACCATTGATTCAAAATATGAATATTGTCAACAATTTTTAACACAGACCAACCAGTGGGTGATAGCAGCAATGTCACAGGTATACATGGCAAATGGTAACATGCCGAAATAGCTCAGTTGGGAGAGCGTTAGACTGAAGATCTAAAGGTCCCTGGTCCGATCCCGGGTTTCGGCAGCCGTTTGAATTTGAAAGTATCTGAAGTTTTAAAGAGAGCATGAGGCTGAAGAACTGAAAGGCTTTTGACAGAGACCGACAAACAGGCTTCAGCACCGATGAGGCAGGTATACCTGGCAATTCTAACATGCCGTAATAGCTCAGTTACGGACAACGTTAGGCTGAAGAGCTAAAGGTCCCTGCCTGATAACAATTGAAAGGTTTTACAGAGACCATTGATTCAAAATATGAATATTGTCAACAATTTTTAACACAGACCAACCAGTGGGTGATAGCAGCAATGTCACAGGTATACATGGCAACTTGTAACACGCCGCAATAGCTCAGTTGGGAGAGCGTTAGACTGAAGATCTAAAGGTCCCTGGTCCGATCCCGGGTTTCGGCAGCCGTTTGAATTTGAAAGTATCTGAAGTTTTAAAGAGAGCATGAGGCTGAAGAACTGAAAGCTTTTTGACAGAGACCGACAAACAGGCTTCAGCACCGATGAGACAGGTATACCTGGCAACTTCTAACATGTCGTAATAGCTCAGTTACGGACAACGTTAGGCTGAAGAGCTAAAAGTCCCTGCCTGATAACATTTGAAAGGTTTTACAGAGACCATTGATTCAAAATATGAATATTGTCAACAATTTTTAACACAGACCAACCAGTGGGTGATAGCAGCAAAGTCACAGGTATACATGGCAACTTGTAACACGCCGAAATAGCTCAGTTGGGAGAGCGTTAGACTGAAGATCTAAAGGTCCCTGGTCAGATCCCGGGTTTCGGCAGCAGTTTGAATTTGAAAGTATCTGAAGTTTTAAAGAGAGCATGAGGCTGAAGAACTGAAAGCCTTTTGACAGAGACCGACAAACAGGCTTCAGCACCGATGAGACAGGTATACCTGGCAACTTCTAACATGCCGTAATAGCTCAGTTACGGACAACGTTAGGCTGAAGAGCTAAAAGTCCCTGCCTGATAACAATTGAAAGGTTTTACAGAGACCATTGATTCAAAATATGAATATTGTCAACAATTTTTAACACAGACCAACCAGTGGGTGATAGCAGCAATGTCACAGGTATACATGGCAACTTGTAAAACGCCGAAATAGCTCAGTTGGGAGAGTGTTAGACTGAAGATCTAAAGGTCCCTGGTCCGATCCCGGGTTTCGGCAGCCGTTTGAATTTGAAGGTATCTGAAGTTTTAAAGAGTGCATGAGGCTGAAGAACAGAAAGCCTTTTGACAGAGACCGACAAACAGGCTTCAGCACAGATGAGACAGGTATACCTGGCAACTTCTAATGTGCCGTAATAGCTCAGTTACGGACAACGTTAGGCTGAAGAGCTAAAGGTCCCTGCCTGATAACAATTGAAAGGTTTTACAGAGACCATTGATTCGAAATATGAATATTGTCAACAATTTTTAACACAGACCAACCAGTGGGTCATAGCAGCAATGTCACAGGTATACATGGCAACTTGTAACACGCCGAAATAGCTCAGTTGGGAGAGCGTTAGACTGAAGATCTAAAGGTCCCTGGTTCGATCCCGGGTTTCGGCAGCGGTTTGAATTTCAAGGTATCTGAAGTTTTAAAGAGTGCATGAGGCTGAAGAACTGAAAGCCTTTTGACAGAGACCGACAAACAGGCTTCAGCACCGATGACACAGGTATACCTGGCAACTTCTAACATGCTGTAATAGCTCAGTTACGGACAAGGTTAGGCTGAAGAGCTAAATGTCCCTCCCTGACTACAATTGAAAGGTTTTACAGAGACCATTGATTCAAAATATGAATATTGTCAACAATTTTTAACACAGACCAACCAGTGGGCGATAGCAGCAATGTCACAGGTATACATGGCAAATGGTAACATGCAGAAATAGCTCAGTTGGGAGAGCGTTAGACTGAAGATCTAAAGGTCCCTGGTCCGATCCCGGGTTTCGGCAGCCGTTTGAATTTGAAAGTATCTGAAGTTTTAAAGAGAGCATGAGGCTGTAGAACTGAAATCCTTTTGACAGAGACCGACAAACAGGCTTCAGCACCGATGACACAGGTATACCTGGCAACTTCTAACATGCTGTAATAGCTCAGTTACGGACAAGGTTAGGCTGAAGAGCTAAATGTCCCTCCCTGACTACAATTGAAATGTTTTACAGACACCATTGATTCAAAATATGAATATTGTCAACAATTTTTAACACAGACCAACCAGTGGGTGATAGGAGCAATGTCACAGGTATACATGGCAACTTGTAACACGCCGAAATAGCTCAGTTGGGAGAGCGTTAGACTGAAGACCTAAAGGTCCCTGGTCCGATCCCGGGTTTCGGCAACCGTTTGAATTTCAAGGTATCTGAACTTTTAAAGAGAGCATGAGGCTGAAGAACTGAAAGCCTTTTGACAGAGACCGACAAACAGGCTTCAGCACCGATGAGACAGGTATACCTGGCAACTTCTAACATGCCGTAATAGCTCAGTTACGGACAACGTTAGGCTGAAGAGCTAAAAGTCCCTGCCTGATAACATTTGAAAGGTTTTACAGAGACCATTGATTCAAAATATGAATATTGTCAACAATTTTTAACACAGACCAACCAGTGGGTGATAGCAGCAATGTCACAGGTATACATGGCAAATGGTAACATGCCGAAATAGCTCAGTTGGGAGAGCGTTAGACTGAAGATCTAAAGGTCCCTGGTCCGATCCCGGGTTTCGGCAGCCGTTTGAATTTGAAAGTATCTGAAGTTTTAAAGAGAGCATGAGGCTGAAGAACTGAAAGGCTTTTGACAGAGACCGACAAACAGGCTTCAGCACCGATGAGGCAGGTATACCTGGCAATTCTAACATGCCGTAATAGCTCAGTTACGGACAACGTTAGGCTGAAGAGCTAAAGGTCCCTGCCTGATAACAATTGAAAGGTTTTACAGAGACCATTGATTCAAAATATGAATATTGTCAACAATTTTTAACACAGACCAACCAGTGGGTGATAGCAGCAATGTCACAGGTATACATGGCAACTTGTAACACGCCGCAATAGCTCAGTTGGGAGAGCGTTAGACTGAAGATCTAAAGGTCCCTGGTCCGATCCCGGGTTTCGGCAGCCGTTTGAATTTGGAAGTATCTGAAGTTTTAAAGAGAGCATGAGGCTGAAGAACTGAAAGCTTTTTGACAGAGACCGACAAACAGGCTTCAGCACCGATGAGACAGGTATACCTGGCAACTTCTAACATGTCGTAATAGCTCAGTTATGGACAACGTTAGGCTGAAGAGCTAAAAGTCCCTGCCTGATAACATTTGAAAGGTTTTACAGAGACCATTGATTCAAAATATGAATATTGTCAACAATTTTTAACACAGACCAACCAGTGGGTGATAGCAGCAATGTCACAGGTATACATGGCAACTTGTAACACGCCGAAATAGCTCAGTTGGGAGAGCGTTAGACTGAAGATCTAAAGGTCCCTGGTCCGATCCCGGGTTTCGGTAGCCGTTTGAATTTGAAGGTATCTGAAGTTTTAAAGAGTGCATGAGGCTGAAGAACAGAAAGCCTTTTGACAGAGACCGACAAACAGGCTTCAGCACAGATGAGACAGGTATACCTGGCAACTTCTAATGTGCCGTAATAGCTCAGTTAGGGACAACGTTAGGCTGAAGAGCTAAAGGTCCCTGCCTGATAACAATTGAAATGTTTTACAGAGACCATTGATTCGAAATATGAATATTGTCAACAATTTTTAACACAGACCAACCAGTGGGCGATAGCAGCAATGTCACAGGTATACATGGCAAATGGTAACATGCCGAAATAGCTCAGTTGGGAGAGCGTTAGACTGAAGATCTAAAGGTCCCTGGTCCGATCCCGGGTTTCGGCAGCCGTTTGAATTTGAAAGTATCTGAAGTTTTAAAGAGAGCATGAGGCTGTAGAACTGAAAGCCTTTTGACAGAGACCGACAAACAGGCTTCAGCACCGATGACACAGGTATACCTAGCAACTTCTAACATGCTGTAATAGCTCAGTTACGGACAAGGTTAGGCTGAAGAGCTAAATGTCCCTCCCTGACTACAATTGAAATGTTTTACAGACACCATTGATTCAAAATATGAATATTGTCAACAATTTTTAACACAGACCAACCAGTGGGTGATAGGAGCAATGTCACAGGTATACATGGCAACTTGTAACACGCCGAAATAGCTCAGTTGGGAGAGCGTTAGACTGAAGATCTAAAGGTCCCTGGTCCGATCCCGGGTTTCGGCAACCGTTTGAATTTCAAGGTATCTGAAGTTTTAAAGAGAGCCTGAGGCTGAAGAACTGAAAGCCTTTTGACAGAGACCGACAAACAGGCTTCAGCACCGATGACACAGGTATACCTGGCAACTTCTAACATGCTGTAATAGCTCAGTTACGGACAAGGTTAGGCTGAAGAGCTAAATGTCCCTCCCTGACTACAATTGAAATGTTTTACAGACACCATTGATTCAAAATATGAATATTGTCAACAATTTTTAACACAGACCAACCAGTGGGTGATAGGAGCAATGTCACAGGTATACATGGCAACTTGTAACACGCCGAAATAGCTCAGTTGGGAGAGCGTTAGACTGAAGATCTAAAGGTCCCTGGTCCGATCCCGGGTTTCGGCAACCGTTTGAATTTCAATGTATCTGAAGTTTTAAAGAGAGCATGAGGCTGAAGAACTGAAAGCCTTTTGACAGAGACCGACAAACAGGCTTCAGCACCGATGAGACAGGTATACCTGGCAACTTCTAACATGCCGTAATAGCTCAGTTACGGACAACGTTAGGCTGAAGAGCTAAAAGTCCCTGCCTGATAACAATTGAAAGGTTTTACAGAGACCATTGATTCAAAATATGAATATTGTCAACAATTTTTAACACAGACCAACCAGTGGGTGATAGCAGCAATGTCACAGGTATACATGGCAACTTGTAACACGCCGAAAAAGCTCAGTTGGGAGAGCGTTAGACTGAAGATCTAAAGGTCCCTGGTCCGATCCCGGGTTTCGGCAGCCGTTTGAATTTGAAGGTATCTGAAGTTTTAAAGAGTGCATGAGGCTGAAGAACAGAAAGCCTTTTGACAGAGACCGACAAACAGGCTTCAGCACAGATGAGACAGGTATACCTGGCAACTTCTAACATGCCGTAATAGCTCAGTTAGGGACAACGTTAGGCTGAAGAGCTAAAGGTCCCTGCCTGATAACAATTGAAATGTTTTACAGAGACCATTGATTCGAAATATGAATATTGTCAACAATTTTTAACACAGACCAACCAGTGGGCGATAGCAGCAATGTCACAGGTATACATGGCAAATGGTAACATGCCGAAATAGCTCAGTTGGGAGAGCGTTAGACTGAAGATCTAAAGGTCCCTGGTCCGATCCCGGGTTTCGGCAGCCGTTTGAATTTGAAAGTATCTGAAGTTTTAAAGAGAGCATGAGGCTGTAGAACTGAAAGCCTTTTGACAGAGACCGACAAACAGGCTTCAGCACCGATGACACAGGTATACCTGGCAACTTCTAACATGCTGTAATAGCTCAGTTACGGACAAGGTTAGGCTGAAGAGCTAAATGTCCCTCCCTGACTACAATTGAAATGTTTTACAGACACCATTGATTCAAAATATGAATATTGTCAACAATTTTTAACACAGACCAACCAGTGGGTGATAGGAGCAATGTCACAGGTATACATGGCAACTTGTAACACGCCGAAATAGCTCAGTTGGGAGAGCGTTAGACTGAAGATCTAAAGGTCCCTGGTCCGATCCCGGGTTTCGGCAACCGTTTGAATTTCAAGGTATCTGAAGTTTTAAAGAGAGCCTGAGGCTGAAGAACTGAAAGCCTTTTGACAGAGACCGACAAACAGGCTTCAGCACCGATGACACAGGTATACCTGGCAACTTCTAACATGCTGTAATAGCTCAGTTACGGACAAGGTTAGGCTGAAGAGCTAAATGTCCCTCCCTGACTACAATTGAAATGTTTTACAGACACCATTGATTCAAAATATGAATATTGTCAACAATTTTTAACACAGACCAACCAGTGGGTGATAGGAGCAATGTCACAGGTATACATGGCAACTTGTAACACGCCGAAATAGCTCAGTTGGGAGAGCGTTAGACTGAAGATCTAAAGGTCCCTGGTCCGATCCCGGGTTTCGGCAACCGTTTGAATTTCAATGTATCTGAAGTTTTAAAGAGAGCATGAGGCTGAAGAACTGAAAGCCTTTTGACAGAGACCGACAAACAGGCTTCAGCACCGATGAGACAGGTATACCTGGCAACTTCTAACATGCCGTAATAGCTCAGTTACGGACAACGTTAGGCTGAAGAGCTAAAAGTCCCTGCCTGATAACAATTGAAAGGTTTTACAGAGACCATTGATTCAAAATATGAATATTGTCAACAATTTTTAACACAGACCAACCAGTGGGTGATAGCAGCAATGTCACAGGTATACATGGCAACTTGTAACACGCCGAAAAAGCTCAGTTGGGAGAGCGTTAGACTGAAGATCTAAAGGTCCCTGGTCCGATCCCGGGTTTCGGCAGCCGTTTGAATTTGAAGGTATCTGAAGTTTTAAAGAGTGCATGAGGCTGAAGAACAGAAAGCCTTTTGACAGAGACCGACAAACAGGCTTCAGCACCGATGAGACAGGTATACCTGGCAACTTCTAACATGCTGTAATAGCTCAGTTACGGACAAGGTTAGGCTGAAGAGCTAAATGTCCCTCCCTGACTACAATTGAAATGTTTTACAGACACCATTGACTCAAAATATGAATATTGTCAACAATTTTTAACACAGACCAACCAGTGGGTGATAGGAGCAATGTCACAGGTATACATGGCAACTTGTAACACGCCGAAATAGCTCAGTTGGGAGAGCGTTAGACTGAAGATCTAAAGGTCCCTGGTCCGATCCCGGGTTTCGGCAACCGTTTGAATTTCAAGGTATCTGAAGTTTTAAAGAGAGCATGAGGCTGAAGAACTGAAAGCCTTTTGACAGAGACCGACAAACAGGCTTCAGCACCGATGAGACAGGTATACCTGGCAACTTCTAACATGCCGTAATAGCTCAGTTACGGACAACGTTAGGCTGAAGGGCTAAAAGTCCCTGCCTGATAACATTTGAAAGGTTTTACAGAGACCATTGATTCAAAATATGAATATTGTCAACAATTTTTAACACAGACCAACCAGTGGGTGATAGCAGCAATGTCACAGGTATACATGGCAAATGGTAACTTGCCGAAATAGCTCAGTTGGGAGAGCGTTAGACTGAAGATCTAAAGGTCCCTGGTCCGATCCCGGGTTTCGGCAGCCGTTTGAATTTGAAAGTATCTGAAGTTTTAAAGAGAGCATGAGGCTGAAGAACTGAAAGGCTTTTGACAGAGACCGACAAACAGGCTTCAGCACCGATGAGGCAGGTATACCTGGCAATTCTAACATGCCGTAATAGCTCAGTTACGGACAACGTTAGGCTGAAGAGCTAAAAGTCCCTGCCTGATAACAATTGAAAGGTTTTACAGAGACCATTGATTCAAAATATGAATATTGTCAACAATTTTTAACACAGACCAACCAGTGGGTGATAGCAGCAATGTCACAGGTATACATGGCAACTTGTAACACGCCGCAATAGCTCAGTTGGGAGAGCGTTAGACTGAAGATCTAAAGGTCCCTGGTCCGATCCCGGGTTTCGGCAGCCGTTTGAATTTGAAAGTATCTGAAGTTTTAAAGAGAGCATGAGGCTGAAGAACTGAAAGCTTTTTGACAGAGACCGACAAACAGGCTTCAGCACCGATGAGACAGGTATACCTGGCAACTTTTAACATGTCGTAATAGCTCAGTTACGGACAACGTTAGGCTGAAGAGCTAAAAGTCCCTGCCTGATAACATTTGAAAGGTTTTACAGAGACCATTGATTCAAAATATGAATATTGTCAACAATTTTTAACACAGACCAACCAGTGGGTGATAGCAGCAATGTCACAGGTATACATGGCAACTTGTAACACGCCGAAATAGCTCAGTTGGGAGAGCGTTAGACTGAAGATCTAAAGGTCCCTGGTCCGATCCCGGGTTTCGGCAGCAGTTTGAATTTGAAAGTATCTGAAGTTTTAAATAGAGCATGAGGCCCTGCCGGATGGCTGCTCGATAACTGAGCTCCCGACCTCATGGACTGAAAACCCATATTTAACAAATAATTAACGGTGGTTTTTGAAAAAGAAGGGAGGTAAAGTGTATCTCTAACGATATAGAACTAAAAATGAGCCAAGGAACCCGCCGCAAGACTGAGAGCCACACAGCGAGTGCACAGGAAGCTAGCTCTATTGCAGCTAATGAGAAAACAGGTGTTTCCAGCATGATGGCCGAAGTGCTGGCCGAGATGAAAGGAATGAGAAAAGACATGACGGAGCGGTTGGACAAAATTGAAGACTCGCTAAGAGGGGTGAAGGAGCAGATACGTGGCTGTGAAAGAAGACTGGACGAGGCCGAGCAAAGAGTGAGCAACACGGAGGATAACGGTGCGCGAGCGGACCGGCTGCTGCGCTACGTGATAAGGAAACAGCGCTGTCTGGAAGCGCACTGTGAGGACATTGAAAACCGTTCGAGGAGGTCCAATATGCGGATTTACGGAGTGAAAGAAGGCACGGAGGGTGGTGAGAATATGCTTGATTTCACAGCAAGAGTACTGAAAGTGGCCCTCAAACTGCCTGATGAGGACGACCTCGGCATCGAGCGCGCGCACAGGTCTCTCGCGGCCAAACCTGCAAACCCCAATATCTCCAGATCTATTGTGGTGAAATTTCTTCATTTCCAGACAAAGCAACGGATCCTATATAAAGGCTGGAGCACAAAAGAGTTGCAGTTCGAAGGCAGCCGGATCAGCTTTGATCATGACTTCTCCAGCGCGCTGCAGCGGAGACGCAAAGAATATGGGGAGATCAAACGCCAGCTGAAGGAGCGCAACATCAGATTCAGGTCCTCGTATCCAGCGGGGCTGAGAGTCACTTTGGATGGCCATGAAAAGAGCTTCAACTCTGCGTGGGAGGCGGCGGACCAACTGAAGCACCTTGGCATCACTGCAAAACTGTCAGAGGCTGAACTTATGGAGAAAGAGTTGCAGCAGTGCGGGTGGTCGGCTCCGCTCCGTCCTGGCGGAGAGCAGCTCACACGCGCATTGATGAGAGATATTGAATCGCTCTCTAATTAATTAACTGTAGCTGAGGTGCAGAGACCAGAAGTGCATCAGACATAAAGTAAGTTCATGCAGAACATGTAAATGGAGGTATAGACCCTATAACAGTTGGACTGTTTACTTGGGAGAGGTTTTTTTTTTTTTTCTTCTCCGCTCCCCGTCTTTTTTTTTTTTTTTGACAATATGTGGGGAATGATGTCATAAAGTGCCTCGGACAGTGGGGTGAACTCAAAGTAGTAACAGTATTGTGGTTATCTGCCCTATATTTGAAGTTCACTAAAAAGGTCTGCTTTGATATCCTTATTTATTATTTTATAATATTTATATTGATTAAAGGGTGCCATTGTAACTCAAATAGTGGTCAAACATGACTGAACAACCAGATAGAGTAAAAAGATCAGACCACAGCTTTTTGGTTATGGGGCACAGTGCATTTGTTATTTTGCAGGTACAGAAAGGAGAGTGGAGATTTAATTTTTATTTATTATTTCCATTGTTATTTTATTTATTTATTTTTTTTTTTTTTACATGTGGTATTCAGTAAGTGTTTTATCATATTTCTCCTTCCGCCCTTAAACTTACAGACACCAAAAAAGAGAGTGTAATGGTCAGCGGGTCTGTACACTAGCTTTAGAGTTTCAAATTTATTATCTAAAGGCGTAGGAACCACATGGATATGTTTTTCCATCAATGCATAGTTCTCAATCTATACCAGACGCTGTATCCCTTTCAGTCTAGTTATAATAATACTGTAAACAGTGGGTTATCCTCTCCTCGTTTATTAATATTGCTATTTTAGATGGGTCCTACTCCTGCTCCTGCTCCTATTTATTTTTATGGTCTGATGCCTTCTATATTATGGCTCTTACGGAAACCACCAAAGCATTTGGTAATGAAAGATTGGGTAGTCCGAGAGGGGGACATCTAGGGGGAAACGAACGCAAGGAACTCTTAGCAACATCTTAAGAACCTTGTGTTACTGTCTTAACATCAGACAGTTTTAGGCCCAGACATCTAGATGTTCTGGACACTCCTTTATTCTGTCGCCACCCTGATTTTCTGTATGAGGCATAACAGGCCATGTATGGTCATTTTGGGTGGCGACCGGATCTGGTTCACTGGACAGTGGACCACTACGTTGGAAGTCAGTTTTTTCCTTTTCGTAGTTATGTATATAGTTTCGTTCTTTTATTGTTGTTACTTGTTTGATACACACCATGGGACAAGATGTTTACTATTGATAGCCGGGGTCCCCCCATTCATAATACCCTGTCGTGAAAACCGCACAAGAAGTGCGACATACTCAGACCTACAGATGGCAGCAAAGCCCCCCAGTTGGGCTCGGGCACCGACAGTCCGGGATGTTGGGATATAAGGTAGTCACATATAATGTGAAGGGTTTGCACAGCCCCCAAAAAAGAAGGAAAATATTAGATCAGCTCAAACAGATGGATTGTAGGATTGCCTTCCTTCAAGAAACGCACTTGTCTGATGCCGAACATGAGAAATTAAATAAATCTTGGGCTTCACAGGTTTACTGCTCCTCTCATAAATCTGGTCGCAGAAGGGGTGTAGCAATCTTGATACACCGATCAATACAATTCTTTTTTGACTCTTCATTTAAGGACAAAGAGGGGCGTTATGTTTTGATTAATGGTACAATCAATGGAGTCTGGGTGTCAATGTTAAATGTATATGCCCCAAATGACAATAACCCACAATTTATGAAAAGCATATTTCATTTAGTACTAGACAAAGCTCAGGGCATGCTACTAATAGCTGGGGATTTCAACTGTGTGCTTAATCCGTTTTTAGATAAAAGCACAAATTCAAACATTCAATCAACAACGATGAGTAGGGCCCTTAAAAATTGCTGTGAAGAGTTTGGATTTCTAGATGTCTGGAGATATAAACACCCAGGAGACCGCGACTATACATTCTTTTCCCACCCTCACTCCACTTATTCCAGGATCGATTACTTTTTTATGCCTGGTAATGAATCATTTAGGGCAATGGATTGTCAAATTCACAATATAACCTTGTCTGATCATGCACCAGTATCAATGGTTTGGGACGTGGGGAGGATGACCACTTCTGGTAGATGGAGATTAAATACTTCCCTGTTAGGGATACCTGCATTTCAGGCCACAATAAGGGACGAGTTTATTTCCTATTTGGAAATTAATGATAAAGAAGATGTGTCCCCGATCATACTCTGGGAAGCGGCTAAGGCGGTGTTACGGGGAAAGATAATTCAATTAGCTTCAACTTTTAAAAAGGTTAGGACAGCTAAACGTCAGGCACTGGAAAAGACGGTAGGAGATCTTGAAAAACTACATAAAGAAAATACATCCTCAGAGAATTTGAATAAACTGAAAAAGGCCAAGCAGGAACTTGATGACCTCCTAACGGAAAAGATTGAAAGAAACTTAAGGTTCTTGAAGCAAAAATATTATGAGCACGGGAGCAGAGCTAGCCGCCTACTAGCATCCCAGTTGAGAAAACAATGTAGCCTTACAACAGTTCATAAAATTAAAAGTAACAAACCAGACAAACCATTCCTATATAAACCAAATGAAATTTCAGAAGCCTTTGCTGCATTCTACAAAGACCTATACTCGGACAAGGACAGAGTAAGCGATCCAGCAGTAACTGATAACTACTTTAAATCCATTAATCTATCTACAATAGACCCTACCTCAGCTGAGTTCATTGACAGACCGATATCTAAAGGGGAAATCGTGGAGGCAATTAAAAATCTTAAAAATAACAAGAGTCCTGGTACAGATGGGTTCACCAATGAATTTTATAAGAGCTACATAGACCTCATCAGCCCAATCTTGGAGAGAGCGTACTCCGATGTTCTGGTGAAAGGGGAGCTGCCGCCGGCCTGGAAGGAGGCGATCATCTCTGTTATTCCTAAAGAACATAAAGATCCCACAGATTGCGCCTCCTACAGGCCGATTGCACTCCTAAATACAGATTGTAAATTGCTGACGTCTATACTGGCTAAACGAATTGAATCGGTCATCACTACTGTAATACACCCGGACCAGACGGGCTTCATAGCTGGCCGGCACCTGCCAGATAACGTTCGCCGACTACTTAATGTTATGGAATATAGTAATAACTATCCACTCCCCTGCATGACACTGGCGGTCGATGCGGAAAAGGCATTTGACCGCGTATCCTGGTCGTTCTTGCTTAAAACCTTGGATAAATTTGGATTTGGCCCAAACTTTAATAGATGGATCCAGCTGTTATATGCTGCCCCCCAGAGTATGGTCAGAGTCAATGGACATATATCCCAACCTTTTGAACTAGGAAGAGGAACTCGCCAGGGGTGTCCGCTGTCACCACTCCTTTTTGCGTTAAGCATTGAGCCACTGGCACAGATGATACGAGAGGACATAAATATTAAAGGTATAGAAATTGGCAACGAAATTCATAAGATCTCACTATATGCGGATGACATTTTAGTTTATTTATCAGACCCACTAAATTCAGTTCCAAGGCTGATGGACTGCTTTGTCAAATTTGGAGCCCTCTCAGGGTATAAAGTCAATGTTAATAAAACCGAAGCCCTGGCCCTGAATACGCTTGTAACGCACCAGATGAGAGCAGCATTTTCGTTCAAGTGGCCAAAGGATGGCATTTCCTATTTGGGAACCACTATACCACAAAACTTGGATATGTTATACAAGGCAAACTACAATAAATTAATTGACAAGATATCTGCTGATCTTAACAAATGGGCTGTGCTGCCCCTCACTATCTCAGGCAGAATAGAGAGCATTAGGATGAATGTGCTACCTAGGTTACTATTTCTCTTTCAAACGCTGCCCCTCCCGCCCCCAAAAAACATGTTCACGATTTTAGACCGCCTCATCTCTAGATTTATCTGGCAGGGAAGGCGCCCCCGTGTAAGATACAAAACTTTGCAGTTATCTAAACAACATGGAGGGTGGGGACTCCCTCACCTTAGACATTATTGGCTGGCCTGTCAGCTAAGGGCTTTGATCATCTGGATTTCAGATAAGACGGACACAAGGTGGTTGGAACTTGAGAAGTCACGCTGCACTCTGGCACCTTTATCTAAGGCTCCATTTACTGAAAATAAATCCCTAGAAGAGACTCTGGGTAGATGGTCAAAAACTACTCTAGCAGCATGGAAAGAGGTGCAGAAGAACTTTGGCCTCCCTTGTGATGTGTCAGTGTTGTC
Organism: Cololabis saira; assembly: GCF_033807715.1. Classification (NCBI taxonomy): domain Eukaryota; kingdom Metazoa; phylum Chordata; class Actinopteri; order Beloniformes; family Belonidae; genus Cololabis; species Cololabis saira. The sequence continues at coordinate 41,965,818 of NC_084594.1, forward strand.
GGGTGTGGCTCATTTAAAGGGTTTTATACCTCTAAAATTGGATGCAGGGTACAAAAGATGGGGACATCTAAATCTTGACTACATTCACCAGCTCATTGAGAACCAGGAATTGAAGACATTCGAACAGTTGATGAATGAATTCAACCTGCCAAGATCGGATTTCTATAGATATCTTCAGATAAGAAGTTATTTGTTTAAACACCCTGACTGGAACCGCATTAAAAAATCCGACTCCCCGATTGAACAATACCTGAAAAAAATTCAAAATGGAAAGCACATAGGGAGACCAATATCTAATGTATACCGAATACTGTCTGCCATGAAACAAGAAAACACCCTACATATCAAACAAAAATGGGAAGCAGAGCTTGAAATAGAAATAAGGGAGGAGGTTTGGGACAAAATTACATCTGAAATACACAAAGTAACTAATGCAAACCTATGGAGAGAATACCAGTGGAAAATAGTCCATAGATTCTTCAGAACCCCTGTAATCCTTTCCAAAATAGACCCCAATCGAACAAGTGAATGTTGGAGAGGGTGCGGGGAAGGCTTTGCAAACCACACACATATATTTTGGAAGTGCCCCCGATTGCACAAATTTTGGTGTGAGATATTCGACTTATTGGACAAAGTATTTGTTGTTTCTCTACCCAGGGACCCACTATTGGCCATCCTTGGGGTTATTCCTGACGCAGGGATGAGCAGGAAAAAGATATACCTGCTACATATATTGTTTGCAGCTGCCAAAAAGGCAATAACCCTGAACTGGCTTAAGAAAGACCCTCCAACAGTAGTCACGTTTCAGACAGTAGTTAAGGGAATTTATGCGATGGAAAAGATAACATTTATGTTAAGATTACAAAATGTACAGTTTACCGATCGATGGGCGCCTTGGTTGAAGGTGGTTGGGGACGATTGGTGAGGAGCAAGTGCGGGAGGGACCTCTTACCGGATCTTATCATCTTGCATGTCGGGTGATCCACTGGGGATTTGATGGGAACCTATGGCTGCTGTTGTCCTATGTTAACTTTGGTGTGTATTTTATCATCTATAGCCCGTTGGGCTGGTTTGTTTTTGTTTTCTTTTTCTTGGGTAACTAAACGGTCTTTAGGCACAAAGTCCCTGTTGGAGGAAAAGAATGACATGTTTTATGTCTTGTTTGTTACCAGTACTGCTATTGTTTCCTTTTCTGGTTTGAAAGTAGATTGTAAAAATGAAAAGGAGATCGTGTGACATCTGAAGCGTGTGATATGTATGAAAATGTTGCTCAATAAACATAAAGTTGAAAAAAAAATAAATAGAGCATGAGGCTGAAGAACTGAAAGCCTTTTGACAGAGACCGACAAACAGGCTTCAGCACCGATGAGACAGGTATACCTGGCAACTTCTAACATGCCGTAATAGCTCAGTTACGGACAACGTTAGGCTGAAGAGCTAAAAGTCCCTGCCTGATAACAATTGAAAGGTTTTACAGAGACCATTGATTCAAAATATGAATATTGTCAACAATTTTTAACACAGACCAACCAGTGGGTGATAGCAGCAATGTCACAGGTATACATGGCAACTTGTAACACGCCGAAATAGCTCAGTTGGGAGAGCGTTAGACTGAAGATCTAAAGGTCCTTGGTCCGATCCCGGGTTTCGGCAGCGGTTTGAATTTCAAGGTATCTGAAGTTTTAAAGAGTGCATGAGGCTGAAGAACTGAAAGCCTTTTGACAGAGACCGACAAACAGGCTTCAGCACCGATGACACAGGTATACCTGGCAACTTCTAACATGCTGTAATAGCTCAGTTACGGACAAGGTTAGGCTGAAGAGCTAAATGTCCCTCCCTGACTACAATTGAAAGGTTTTACAGAGACCATTGATTCAAAATATGAATATTGTCAACAATTTTTAACACAGACCAACCAGTGGGCGATAGCAGCAATGTCACAGGTATACATGGCAAATGGTAACATGCCGAAATAGCTCAGTTGGGAGAGCGTTAGACTGAAGATCTAAAGGTCCCTGGTCCGATCCCGGGTTTCGGCAGCCGTTTGAATTTGAAAGTATCTGAAGTTTTAAAGAGAGCATGAGGCTGTAGAACTGAAAGCCTTTTGACAGAGACCGACAAACAGGCTTCAGCACCGATGACACAGGTATACCTGGCAACTTCTAACATGCTGTAATAGCTCAGTTACGGACAAGGTTAGGCTGAAGAGCTAAATGTCCCTCCCTGACTACAATTGAAATGTTTTACAGACACCATTGATTCAAAATATGAATATTGTCAACAATTTTTAACACAGACCAACCAGTGGGTGATAGGAGCAATGTCACAGGTATACATGGCAACTTGTAACACGCCGAAATAGCTCAGTTGGGAGAGCGTTAGACTGAAGATCTAAAGGTCCCTGGTCCGATCCCGGGTTTCGGCAACCGTTTGAATTTCAAGGTATCTGAACTTTTAAAGAGAGCTTGAGGCTGAAGAACTGAAAGCCTTTTGACAGAGACCGACAAACAGGCTTCAGCACCGATGAGACAGGTATACCTGGCAACTTCTAACATGCCGTAATAGCTCAGTTACGGACAACGTTAGGCTGAAGAGCTAAAAGTCCCTGCCTGATAACATTTGAAAGGTTTTACAGAGACCATTGATTCAAAATAGGAATATTGTCAACAATTTTTAACACAGACCAACCAGTGGGTGATAGCAGCAATGTCACAGGTATACATGGCAAATGGTAACATGCCGAAATAGCTCAGTTGGGAGAGCGTTAGACTGAAGATCTAAAGGTCCCTGGTCCGATCCCGGGTTTCGGCAGCCGTTTGAATTTGAAAGTATCTGAAGTTTTAAAGAGAGCATGAGGCTGAAGAACTGAAAGGCTTTTGACAGAGACCGACAAACAGGCTTCAGCACCGATGAGGCAGGTATACCTGGCAATTCTAACATGCCGTAATAGCTCAGTTACGGACAACGTTAGGCTGAAGAGCTAAAGGTCCCTGCCTGATAACAATTGAAAGGTTTTACAGAGACCATTGATTCAAAATATGAATATTGTCAACAATTTTTAACACAGACCAACCAGTGGGTGATAGCAGCAATGTCACAGGTATACATGGCAACTTGTAACACGCCGAAATAGCTCAGTTGGGAGAGCGTTAGACTGAAGATCTAAAGGTCCCTGGTCCGATCCCGGGTTTCGGCAGCAGTTTGAATTTGAAAGTATCTGAAGTTTTAAAGAGAGCATGAGGCTGAAGAACTAAAAGCCTTTTGACAGAGACCGACAAACAGGCTTCAGCACCGATGAGACAGGTATACCTGGCAACTTCTAACATGCCGTAATAGCTCAGTTACGGACAAGGTTAGGCTGAAGAGCTAAATGTCCCTCCCTGACTACAATTGAAATGTTTTACAGACACCATTGATTCAAAATATGAATATTGTCAACAATTTTTAACACAGACCAACCAGTGGGTGATAGGAGCAATGTCACAGGTATACATGGCAACTTGTAACACGCCGAAATAGCTCAGTTGGGAGAGCGTTAGACTGAAGATCTAAAGGTCCCTGGTCCGATCCCGGGTTTCGGCAACCGTTTGAATTTCAAGGTATCTGAAGTTTTAAAGAGAGCATGAGGCTGAAGAACTGAAAGCCTTTTGACAGAGACCGACAAACAGGCTTCAGCACCGATGAGACAGGTATACCTGGCAACTTCTAACATGCCGTAATAGCTCAGTTACGGACAACGTTAGGCTGAAGAGCTAAAAGTCCCTGCCTGATAACATTTGAAAGGTTTTACAGAGACCATTGATTCAAAATATGAATATTGTCAACAATTTTTAACACAGACCAACCAGTGGGTGATAGCAGCAATGTCACAGGTATACATGGCAAATGGTAACATGCCGAAATAGCTCAGTTGGGAGAGCGTTAGACTGAAGATCTAAAGGTCCCTGGTCCGATCCCGGGTTTCGGCAGCCGTTTGAATTTGATAGTATCTGAAGTTTTAAAGAGAGCATGAGGCTGAAGAACTGAAAGGCTTTTGACAGAGACCGACAAACAGGCTTCAGCACCGATGAGGCAGGTATACCTGGCAATTCTAACATGCCGTAATAGCTCAGTTACGGACAACGTTAGGCTGAAGAGCTAAAGGTCCCTGCCTGATAACAATTGAAAGGTTTTACAGAGACCATTGATTCAAAATATGAATATTGTCAACAATTTTTAACACAGACCAACCAGTGGGTGATAGCAGCAATGTCACAGGTATACATGGCAACTTGTAACACGCCGCAATAGCTCAGTTGGGAGAGCGTTAGACTGAAGATCTAAAGGTCCCTGGTCTGATCCAGGGTTTCGGCAGCCGTTTGAATTTGAAAGTGTCTGAAGTTTTAAAGAGAGCATGAGGCTGAAGAACTGAAAGCTTTTTGACAGAGACCGACAAACAGGATTCAGCACCGATGAGACAGGTATACCTGGCAACTTCTAACATGTCGTAATAGCTCAGTTACGGACAACGTTAGGCTGAAGAGCTAAAAGTCCCTGCCTGATAACATTTGAAAGGTTTTACAGAGACCATTGATTCAAAATATGAATATTGTCAAAAATTTTTAACACAGACCAACCAGTGGGTGATAGCAGCAATGTCACAGGTATACATGGCAACTTGTAACACGCCGAAATAGCTCAGTTGGGAGAGCGTTAGACTGAAGATCTAAAGGTCCCTGGTCCGATCCCGGGTTTCGGCAGCAGTTTGAATTTGAAAGTATCTGAAGTTTTAAAGAGAGCATGAGGCTGAAGAACTGAAAGCCTTTTGACAGAGACCGACAAACAGGCTTCAGCACCGATGAGACAGGTATACCTGGCAACTTCTAACATGCCGTAATAGCTCAGTTACGGACAACGTTAGGCTGAAGAGCTAAAAGTCCCTGCCTGATAACAATTGAAAGGTTTTACAGAGACCATTGATTCAAAATATGAATATTGTCAACAATTTTTAACACAGACCAACCAGTGGGTGATAGCAGCAATGTCACAGGTATACATGGCAACTTGTAACACGCCGCAATAGCTCAGTTGGGGGAGCGTTAGACTGAAGATCTAAAGGTCCCTGGTCCGATCCCAGGTTTCGGCAGCCGTTTGAATTTGAAAGTATCTGAAGTTTTAAAGAGAGCATGAGGCTGAAGAACTGAAAGCTTTTTGACAGAGACCGACAAACAGGCTTCAGCACCGATGAGACAGGTATACCTGGCAACTTCTAACATGCTGTAATAGCTCAGTTACGGACAAGGTTAGGCTGAAGAGCTAAATGTCCCTCCCTGACTACAATTGAAATGTTTTACAGACACCATTGATTCAAAATATGAATATTGTCAACAATTTTTAACACAGACCAACCAGTGGGTGATAGGAGCAATGTCACAGGTATACATGGCAACTTGTAACACGCCGAAATAGCTCAGTTGGGAGAGCGTTAGACTGAAGATCTAAAGGTCCCTGGTCCGATCCCGGGTTTCGGCAACCGTTTGAATTTCAAGGTATCTGAAGTTTTAAAGAGAGCCTGAGGCTGAAGAACTGAAAGCCTTTTGACAGAGACCGACAAACAGGCTTCAGCACCGATGACACAGGTATACCTGGCAACTTCTAACATGCTGTAATAGCTCAGTTACGGACAAGGTTAGGCTGAAGAGCTAAATGTCCCTCCCTGACTACAATTGAAATGTTTTACAGACACCATTGATTCAAAATATGAATATTGTCAACAATTTTTAACACAGACCAACCAGTGGGTGATAGGAGCAATGTCACAGGTATACATGGCAACTTGTAACACGCCGAAATAGCTCAGTTGGGAGAGCGTTAGACTGAAGATCTAAAGGTCCCTGGTCCGATCCCGGGTTTCGGCAGCCGTTTGAATTTTAAGGTATCTGAAGTTTTAAAGAGTGCATGAGGCTGAAGAACAGAAAGCCTTTTGACAGAGACCGACAAACAGGCTTCAGCACAGATGAGACAGGTATACCTGGCAACTTCTAATGTGCCGTAATAGCTCAGTTACGGACAACGTTAGGCTGAAGAGCTAAAGGTCCCTGCCTGATAACAATTGAAAGGTTTTACAGAGACCATTGATTCGAAATATGAATATTGTCAACAATTTTTAACACAGACCAACCAGTGGGTCATAGCAGCAATGTCACAGGTATACATGGCAACTTGTAACACGCCGAAATAGCTCAGTTGGGAGAGCGTTAGACTGAAGATCTAAAGGTCCCTGGTTCGATCCGGGGTTTCGGCAGCGGTTTGAATTTCAAGGTATCTGAAGTTTTAAAGAGTGCATGAGGCTGAAGAACTGAAAGCCTTTTGACAGAGACCGACAAACAGGCTTCAGCACCGATGACACAGGTATACCTGGCAACTTCTAACATGCTGTAATAGCTCAGTTACGGACAAGGTTAGGCTGAAGAGCTAAATGTCCCTCCCTGACTACAATTGAAAGGTTTTACAGAGACCATTGATTCAAAATATGAATATTGTCAACAATTTTTAACACAGACCAACCAGTGGGCGATAGCAGCAATGTCACAGGTATACATGGCAAATGGTAACATGCCGAAATAGCTCAGTTGGGAGAGCGTTAGACTGAAGATCTAAAGGTCCCTGGTCCGATCCCGGGTTTCGGCAGCCGTTTGAATTTGAAAGTATCTGAAGTTTTAAAGAGAGCATGAGGCTGTAGAACTGAAAGCCTTTTGACAGAGACCGACAAACAGGCTTCAGCACCGATGACACAGGTATACCTGGCAACTTCTAACATGCTGTAATAGCTCAGTTACGGACAAGGTTAGGCTGAAGAGCTAAATGTCCCTCCCTGACTACAATTGAAATGTTTTACAGACACCATTGATTCAAAATATGAATATTGTCAACAATTTTTAACACAGACCAACCAGTGGGTGATAGCAGCAATGTCACAGGTATACATGGCAACTTGTAACACGCCGAAATAGCTCAGTTGGGAGAGCGTTAGACTGAAGATCTAAAGGTCCCTGGTCCGATCCCGGGTTTCGGCAGCAGTTTGAATTTGAAAGTATCTGAAGTTTTAAAGAGAGCATGAGGCTGAAGAACTAAAAGCCTTTTGACAGAGACCGACAAACAGGCTTCAGCACCGATGAGACAGGTATACCTGGCAACTTCTAACATGCCGTAATAGCTCAGTTACGGACAAGGTTAGGCTGAAGAGCTAAATGTCCCTCCCTGACTACAATTGAAATGTTTTACAGACACCATTGATTCAAAATATGAATATTGTCAACAATTTTTAACACAGACCAACCAGTGGGTGATAGGAGCAATGTCACAGGTATACATGGCAACTTGTAACACGCCGAAATAGCTCAGTTGGGAGAGCGTTAGACTGAAGATCTAAAGATCCCTGGTCCGATCCCGGGTTTCGGCAACCGTTTGAATTTCAAGGTATCTGAAGTTTTAAAGAGAGCATGAGGCTGAAGAACTGAAAGCCTTTTGACAGAGACCGACAAACAGGCTTCAGCACCGATGAGACAGGTATACCTGGCAACTTCTAACATGCCGTAATAGCTCAGTTACGGACAACGTTAGGCTGAAGAGCTAAAAGTCCCTGCCTGATAACATTTGAAAGGTTTTACAGAGACCATTGATTCAAAATATGAATATTGTCAACAATTTTTAACACAGACCAACCAGTGGGTGATAGCAGCAATGTCACAGGTATACATGGCAAATGGTAACATGCCGAAATAGCTCAGTTGGGAGAGCGTTAGACTGAAGATCTAAAGGTCCCTGGTCCGATCCCGGGTTTCGGCAGCCGTTTGAATTTGATAGTATCTGAAGTTTTAAAGAGAGCATGAGGCTGAAGAACTGAAAGGCTTTTGACAGAGACCGACAAACAGGCTTCAGCACCGATGAGGCAGGTATACCTGGCAATTCTAACATGCCGTAATAGCTCAGTTACGGACAACGTTAGGCTGAAGAGCTAAAGGTCCCTGCCTGATAACAATTGAAAGGTTTTACAGAGACCATTGATTCAAAATATGAATATTGTCAACAATTTTTAACACAGACCAACCAGTGGGTGATAGCAGCAATGTCACAGGTATACATGGCAACTTGTAACACGCCGCAATAGCTCAGTTGGGAGAGCGTTAGACTGAAGATCTAAAGGTCCCTGGTCTGATCCAGGGTTTCGGCAGCCGTTTGAATTTGAAAGTGTCTGAAGTTTTAAAGAGAGCATGAGGCTGAAGAACTGAAAGCTTTTTGACAGAGACCGACAAACAGGATTCAGCACCGATGAGACAGGTATACCTGGCAACTTCTAACATGTCGTAATAGCTCAGTTACGGACAACGTTAGGCTGAAGAGCTAAAAGTCCCTGCCTGATAACATTTGAAAGGTTTTACAGAGACCATTGATTCAAAATATGAATATTGTCAAAAATTTTTAACACAGACCAACCAGTGGGTGATAGCAGCAATGTCACAGGTATACATGGCAACTTGTAACACGCCGAAATAGCTCAGTTGGGAGAGCGTTAGACTGAAGATCTAAAGGTCCCTGGTCCGATCCCGGGTTTCGGCAGCAGTTTGAATTTGAAAGTATCTGAAGTTTTAAAGAGAGCATGAGGCTGAAGAACTGAAAGCCTTTTGACAGAGACCGACAAACAGGCTTCAGCACCGATGAGACAGGTATACCTGGCAACTTCTAACATGCCGTAATAGCTCAGTTACGGACAACGTTAGGCTGAAGAGCTAAAAGTCCCTGCCTGATAACAATTGAAAGGTTTTACAGAGACCATTGATTCAAAATATGAATATTGTCAACAATTTTTAACACAGACCAACCAGTGGGTGATAGCAGCAATGTCACAGGTATACATGGCAACTTGTAACACGCCGCAATAGCTCAGTTGGGGGAGCGTTAGACTGAAGATCTAAAGGTCCCTGGTCCGATCCCAGGTTTCGGCAGCCGTTTGAATTTGAAAGTATCTGAAGTTTTAAAGAGAGCATGAGGCTGAAGAACTGAAAGCTTTTTGACAGAGACCGACAAACAGGCTTCAGCACCGATGAGACAGGTATACCTGGCAACTTCTAACATGCTGTAATAGCTCAGTTACGGACAAGGTTAGGCTGAAGAGCTAAATGTCCCTCCCTGACTACAATTGAAATGTTTTACAGACACCATTGATTCAAAATATGAATATTGTCAACAATTTTTAACACAGACCAACCAGTGGGTGATAGGAGCAATGTCACAGGTATACATGGCAACTTGTAACACGCCGAAATAGCTCAGTTGGGAGAGCGTTAGACTGAAGATCTAAAGGTCCCTGGTCCGATCCCGGGTTTCGGCAACCGTTTGAATTTCAAGGTATCTGAAGTTTTAAAGAGAGCCTGAGGCTGAAGAACTGAAAGCCTTTTGACAGAGACCGACAAACAGGCTTCAGCACCGATGACACAGGTATACCTGGCAACTTCTAACATGCTGTAATAGCTCAGTTACGGACAAGGTTAGGCTGAAGAGCTAAATGTCCCTCCCTGACTACAATTGAAATGTTTTACAGACACCATTGATTCAAAATATGAATATTGTCAACAATTTTTAACACAGACCAACCAGTGGGTGATAGGAGCAATGTCACAGGTATACATGGCAACTTGTAACACGCCGAAATAGCTCAGTTGGGAGAGCGTTAGACTGAAGATCTAAAGGTCCCTGGTCCGATCCCGGGTTTCGGCAGCCGTTTGAATTTTAAGGTATCTGAAGTTTTAAAGAGTGCATGAGGCTGAAGAACAGAAAGCCTTTTGACAGAGACCGACAAACAGGCTTCAGCACAGATGAGACAGGTATACCTGGCAACTTCTAATGTGCCGTAATAGCTCAGTTACGGACAACGTTAGGCTGAAGAGCTAAAGGTCCCTGCCTGATAACAATTGAAAGGTTTTACAGAGACCATTGATTCGAAATATGAATATTGTCAACAATTTTTAACACAGACCAACCAGTGGGTCATAGCAGCAATGTCACAGGTATACATGGCAACTTGTAACACGCCGAAATAGCTCAGTTGGGAGAGCGTTAGACTGAAGATCTAAAGGTCCCTGGTTCGATCCGGGGTTTCGGCAGCGGTTTGAATTTCAAGGTATCTGAAGTTTTAAAGAGTGCATGAGGCTGAAGAACTGAAAGCCTTTTGACAGAGACCGACAAACAGGCTTCAGCACCGATGACACAGGTATACCTGGCAACTTCTAACATGCTGTAATAGCTCAGTTACGGACAAGGTTAGGCTGAAGAGCTAAATGTCCCTCCCTGACTACAATTGAAAGGTTTTACAGAGACCATTGATTCAAAATATGAATATTGTCAACAATTTTTAACACAGACCAACCAGTGGGCGATAGCAGCAATGTCACAGGTATACATGGCAAATGGTAACATGCCGAAATAGCTCAGTTGGGAGAGCGTTAGACTGAAGATCTAAAGGTCCCTGGTCCGATCCCGGGTTTCGGCAGCCGTTTGAATTTGAAAGTATCTGAAGTTTTAAAGAGAGCATGAGGCTGTAGAACTGAAAGCCTTTTGACAGAGACCGACAAACAGGCTTCAGCACCGATGACACAGGTATACCTGGCAACTTCTAACATGCTGTAATAGCTCAGTTACGGACAAGGTTAGGCTGAAGAGCTAAATGTCCCTCCCTGACTACAATTGAAATGTTTTACAGACACCATTGATTCAAAATATGAATATTGTCAACAATTTTTAACACAGACCAACCAGTGGGTGATAGCAGCAATGTCACAGGTATACATGGCAACTTGTAACACGCCGAAATAGCTCAGTTGGGAGAGCGTTAGACTGAAGATCTAAAGGTCCCTGGTCCGATCCCGGGTTTCGGCAGCAGTTTGAATTTGAAAGTATCTGAAGTTTTAAAGAGAGCATGAGGCTGAAGAACTAAAAGCCTTTTGACAGAGACCGACAAACAGGCTTCAGCACCGATGAGACAGGTATACCTGGCAACTTCTAACATGCCGTAATAGCTCAGTTACGGACAAGGTTAGGCTGAAGAGCTAAATGTCCCTCCCTGACTACAATTGAAATGTTTTACAGACACCATTGATTCAAAATATGAATATTGTCAACAATTTTTAACACAGACCAACCAGTGGGTGATAGGAGCAATGTCACAGGTATACATGGCAACTTGTAACACGCCGAAATAGCTCAGTTGGGAGAGCGTTAGACTGAAGATCTAAAGATCCCTGGTCCGATCCCGGGTTTCGGCAACCGTTTGAATTTCAAGGTATCTGAAGTTTTAAAGAGAGCATGAGGCTGAAGAACTGAAAGCCTTTTGACAGAGACCGACAAACAGGCTTCAGCACCGATGAGACAGGTATACCTGGCAACTTCTAACATGCCGTAATAGCTCAGTTACGGACAACGTTAGGCTGAAGAGCTAAAAGTCCCTGCCTGATAACATTTGAAAGGTTTTACAGAGACCATTGATTCAAAATATGAATATTGTCAACAATTTTTAACACAGACCAACCAGTGGGTGATAGCAGCAATGTCACAGGTATACATGGCAAATGGTAACATGCCGAAATAGCTCAGTTGGGAGAGCGTTAGACTGAAGATCTAAAGGTCCCTGGTCCGATCCCGGGTTTCGGCAGCCGTTTGAATTTGATAGTATCTGAAGTTTTAAAGAGAGCATGAGGCTGAAGAACTGAAAGGCTTTTGACAGAGACCGACAAACAGGCTTCAGCACCGATGAGGCAGGTATACCTGGCAATTCTAACATGCCGTAATAGCTCAGTTACGGACAACGTTAGGCTGAAGAGCTAAAGGTCCCTGCCTGATAACAATTGAAAGGTTTTACAGAGACCATTGATTCAAAATATGAATATTGTCAACAATTTTTAACACAGACCAACCAGTGGGTGATAGCAGCAATGTCACAGGTATACATGGCAACTTGTAACACGCCGCAATAGCTCAGTTGGGAGAGCGTTAGACTGAAGATCTAAAGGTCCCTGGTCCGATCCAGGGTTTCGGCAGCCGTTTGAATTTGAAAGTGTCTGAAGTTTTAAAGAGAGCATGAGGCTGAAGAACTGAAAGCTTTTTGACAGAGACCGACAAACAGGCTTCAGCACCGATGAGACAGGTATACCTGGCAACTTCTAACATGTCGTAATAGCTCAGTTACGGACAACGTTAGGCTGAAGAGCTAAAAGTCCCTGCCTGATAACATTTGAAAGGTTTTACAGAGACCATTGATTCAAAATATGAATATTGTCAAAAATTTTTAACACAGACCAACCAGTGGGTGATAGCAGCAATGTCACAGGTATACATGGCAACTTGTAACACGCCGAAATAGCTCAGTTGGGAGAGCGTTAGACTGAAGATCTAAAGGTCCCTGGTCCGATCCCGGGTTTCGGCAGCAGTTTGAATTTGAAAGTATCTGAAGTTTTAAAGAGAGCATGAGGCTGAAGAACTGAAAGCCTTTTGACAGAGACCGACAAACAGGCTTCAGCACCGATGAGACAGGTATACCTGGCAACTTCTAACATGCCGTAATAGCTCAGTTACGGACAACGTTAGGCTGAAGAGCTAAAAGTCCCTGCCTGATAACAATTGAAAGGTTTTACAGAGACCATTGATTCAAAATATGAATATTGTCAACAATTTTTAACACAGACCAACCAGTGGGTGATAGCAGCAATGTCACAGGTATACATGGCAACTTGTAACACGCCGCAATAGCTCAGTTGGGAGAGCGTTAGACTGAAGATCTAAAGGTCCCTGGTCCGATCCCAGGTTTCGGCAGCCGTTTGAATTTGAAAGTATCTGAAGTTTTAAAGAGAGCATGAGGCTGAAGAACTGAAAGCTTTTTGACAGAGACCGACAAACAGGCTTCAGCACCGATGAGACAGGTATACCTGGCAACTTCTAACATGCTGTAATAGCTCAGTTACGGACAAGGTTAGGCTGAAGAGCTAAATGTCCCTCCCTGACTACAATTGAAATGTTTTACAGACACCATTGATTCAAAATATGAATATTGTCAACAATTTTTAACACAGACCAACCAGTGGGTGATAGGAGCAATGTCACAGGTATACATGGCAACTTGTAACACGCCGAAATAGCTCAGTTGGGAGAGCGTTAGACTGAAGATCTAAAGGTCCCTGGTCCGATCCCGGGTTTCGGCAACCGTTTGAATTTCAAGGTATCTGAAGTTTTAAAGAGAGCCTGAGGCTGAAGAACTGAAAGCCTTTTGACAGAGACCGACAAACAGGCTTCAGCACCGATGACACAGGTATACCTGGCAACTTCTAACATGCTGTAATAGCTCAGTTACGGACAAGGTTAGGCTGAAGAGCTAAATGTCCCTCCCTGACTACAATTGAAATGTTTTACAGACACCATTGATTCAAAATATGAATATTGTCAACAATTTTTAACACAGACCAACCAGTGGGTGATAGGAGCAATGTCACAGGTATACATGGCAACTTGTAACACGCCGAAATAGCTCAGTTGGGAGAGCGTTAGACTGAAGATCTAAAGGTCCCTGGTCCGATCCCGGGTTTCGGCAGCCGTTTGAATTTTAAGGTATCTGAAGTTTTAAAGAGTGCATGAGGCTGAAGAACAGAAAGCCTTTTGACAGAGACCGACAAACAGGCTTCAGCACAGATGAGACAGGTATACCTGGCAACTTCTAATGTGCCGTAATAGCTCAGTTACGGACAACGTTAGGCTGAAGAGCTAAAGGTCCCTGCCTGATAACAATTGAAAGGTTTTACAGAGACCATTGATTCGAAATATGAATATTGTCAACAATTTTTAACACAGACCAACCAGTGGGTCATAGCAGCAATGTCACAGGTATACATGGCAACTTGTAACACGCCGAAATAGCTCAGTTGGGAGAGCGTTAGACTGAAGATCTAAAGGTCCCTGGTTCGATCCGGGGTTTCGGCAGCGGTTTGAATTTCAAGGTATCTGAAGTTTTAAAGAGTGCATGAGGCTGAAGAACTGAAAGCCTTTTGACAGAGACCGACAAACAGGCTTCAGCACCGATGACACAGGTATACCTGGCAACTTCTAACATGCTGTAATAGCTCAGTTACGGACAAGGTTAGGCTGAAGAGCTAAATGTCCCTCCCTGACTACAATTGAAAGGTTTTACAGAGACCATTGATTCAAAATATGAATATTGTCAACAATTTTTAACACAGACCAACCAGTGGGCGATAGCAGCAATGTCACAGGTATACATGGCAAATGGTAACATGCCGAAATAGCTCAGTTGGGAGAGCGTTAGACTGAAGATCTAAAGGTCCCTGGTCCGATCCCGGGTTTCGGCAGCCGTTTGAATTTGAAAGTATCTGAAGTTTTAAAGAGAGCATGAGGCTGTAGAACTGAAAGCCTTTTGACAGAGACCGACAAACAGGCTTCAGCACCGATGACACAGGTATACCTGGCAACTTCTAACATGCTGTAATAGCTCAGTTACGGACAAGGTTAGGCTGAAGAGCTAAATGTCCCTCCCTGACTACAATTGAAATGTTTTACAGACACCATTGATTCAAAATATGAATATTGTCAACAATTTTTAACACAGACCAACCAGTGGGTGATAGGAGCAATGTCACAGGTATACATGGCAACTTGTAACACGCCGAAATAGCTCAGTTGGGAGAGCGTTAGACTGAAGATCTAAAGGTCCCTGGTCCGATCCCGGGTTTCGGCAACCGTTTGAATTTCAAGGTATCTGAACTTTTAAAGAGAGCATGAGGCTGAAGAACTGAAAGCCTTTTGACAGAGACCGACAAACAGGCTTCAGCACCGATGAGACAGGTATACCTGGCAACTTCTAACATGCCGTAATAGCTCAGTTACGGACAACGTTAGGCTGAAGAGCTAAAAGTCCCTGCCTGATAACATTTGAAAGGTTTTACAGAGACCATTGATTCAAAATAGGAATATTGTCAACAATTTTTAACACAGACCAACCAGTGGGTGATAGCAGCAATGTCACAGGTATACATGGCAAATGGTAACATGCCAAAATATCTCAGTTGGGAGAGCGTTAGACTGAAGATCTAAAGGTCCCTGGTCCGATCCCGGGTTTCGGCAGCCGTTTGAATTTGAAAGTATCTGAAGTTTTAAAGAGAGCATGAGGCTGAAGAACTGAAAGGCTTTTGACAGAGACCGACAAACAGGCTTCAGCACCGATGAGGCAGGTATACCTGGCAATTCTAACATGCCGTAATAGCTCAGTTACGGACAACGTTAGGCTGAAGAGCTAAAGGTCCCTGCCTGATAACAATTGAAAGGTTTTACAGAGACCATTGATTCAAAATATGAATATTGTCAACAATTTTTAACACAGACCAACCAGTGGGTGATAGCAGCAATGTCACAGGTATACATGGCAACTTGTAACACGCCGAAATAGCTCAGTTGGGAGAGCGTTAGACTGAAGATCTAAAGGTCCCTGGTCCGATCCCGGGTTTCGGCAGCAGTTTGAATTTGAAAGTATCTGAAGTTTTAAAGAGAGCATGAGGCTGAAGAACTGAAAGCCTTTTGACAGAGACCGACAAACAGGCTTCAGCACCGATGAGACAGGTATACCTGGCAACTTCTAACATGCCGTAATAGCTCAGTTACGGACAAGGTTAGGCTGAAGAGCTAAATGTCCCTCCCTGACTACAATTGAAATGTTTTACAGACACCATTGATTCAAAATATGAATATTGTCAACAATTTTTAACACAGACCAACCAGTGGGTGATAGGAGCAATGTCACAGGTATACATGGCAACTTGTAACACGCCGAAATAGCTCAGTTGGGAGAGCGTTAGACTGAAGATCTAAAGGTCCCTGGTCCGATCCCGGGTTTCGGCAACCGTTTGAATTTCAAGGTATCTGAAGTTTTAAAGAGAGCATGAGGCTGAAGAACTGAAAGCCTTTTGACAGAGACCGACAAACAGGCTTCAGCACCGATGAGACAGGTATACCTGGCAACTTCTAACATGCCGTAATAGCTCAGTTACGGACAACGTTAGGCTGAAGAGCTAAAAGTCCCTGCCTGATAACATTTGAAAGGTTTTACAGAGACCATTTATTCAAAATATGAATATTGTCAACAATTTTTAACACAGACCAACCAGTGGGTGATAGCAGCAATGTCACAGGTATACATGGCAAATGGTAACATGCCGAAATAGCTCAGTTGGGAGAGCGTTAGACTGAAGATCTAAAGGTCCCTGGTCCGATCCCGGGTTTCGGCAGCCGTTTGAATTTGAAAGTATCTGAAGTTTTAAAGAGAGCATGAGGCTGAAGAACTGAAAGGCTTTTGACAGAGACCGACAAACAGGCTTCAGCACCGATGAGGCAGGTATACCTGGCAATTCTAACATGCCGTAATAGCTCAGTTACGGACAACGTTAGGCTGAAGAGCTAAAGGTCCCTGCCTGATAACAATTGAAAGGTTTTACAGAGACCATTGATTCAAAATATGAATATTGTCAACAATTTTTAACACAGACCAACCAGTGGGTGATAGCAGCAATGTCACAGGTATACATGGCAACTTGTAACACGCCGCAAAAGCTCAGTTGGGAGAGCGTTAGACTGAAGATCTAAAGGTCCCTGGTCCGATCCAGGGTTTCGGCAGCCGTTTGAATTTGAAAGTATCTGAAGTTTTAAAGAGAGCATGAGGCTGAAGAACTGAAAGCTTTTTGACAGAGACCGACAAACAGGCTTCAGCACCGATGAGACAGGTATACCTGGCAACTTCTAACATGTCGTAATAGCTCAGTTACGGACAACGTTAGGCTGAAGAGCTAAAAGTCCCTGCCTGATAACATTTGAAAGGTTTTACAGAGACCATTGATTCAAAATATGAATATTGTCAACAATTTTTAACACAGACCAACCAGTGGGTGATAGCAGCAATGTCACAGGTATACATGGCAACTTGTAACACGCCGAAATAGCTCAGTTGGGAGAGCGTTAGACTGAAGATCTAAAGGTCCCTGGTCAGATCCCGGGTTTCGGCAGCAGTTTGAATTTGAAAGTATCTGAAGTTTTAAAGAGAGCATGAGGCTGAAGAACTGAAAGCCTTTTGACAGAGACCGACAAACAGGCTTCAGCACCGATGACACAGGTATACCTGGCAACTTCTAACATGCTGTAATAGCTCAGTTACGGACAAGGTTAGGCTGAAGAGCTAAATGTCCCTCCCTGACTACAATTGAAATGTTTTACAGACACCATTGATTCAAAATATGAATATTGTCAACAATTTTTAACACAGACCAACCAGTGGGTGATAGGAGCAATGTCACAGGTATACATGGCAACTTGTAACACGCCGAAATAGCTCAGTTGGGAGAGCGTTAGACTGAAGATCTAAAGGTCCCTGGTCCGATCCCGGGTTTCGGCAACCGTTTGAATTTCAAGGTATCTGAACTTTTAAAGAGAGCATGAGGCTGAAGAACTGAAAGCCTTTTGACAGAGACCGACAAACAGGCTTCAGCACCGATGAGACAGGTATACCTGGCAACTTCTAACATGCCTTAATAGCTCAGTTACGGACAACGTTAGGCTGAAGAGCTAAAAGTCCCTGCCTGATAACATTTGAAAGGTTTTACAGAGACCATTGATTCAAAATATGAATATTGTCAACAATTTTTAACACAGACCAACCAGTGGGTGATAGCAGCAATGTCACAGGTATACATGGCAAATGGTAACATGCCGAAATAGCTCAGTTGGGAGAGCGTTAGACTGAAGATCTAAAGGTCCCTGGTCCGATCCCGGGTTTCGGCAGCCGTTTGAATTTGAAAGTATCTGAAGTTTTAAAGAGAGCATGAGGCTGAAGAACTGAAAGGCTTTTGACAGAGACCGACAAACAGGCTTCAGCACCGATGAGGCAGGTATACCTGGCAATTCTAACATGCCGTAATAGCTCAGTTACGGACAACGTTAGGCTGAAGAGCTAAAGGTCCCTGCCTGATAACAATTGAAAGGTTTTACAGAGACCATTGATTCAAAATATGAATATTGTCAACAATTTTTAACACAGACCAACCAGTGGGTGATAGCAGCAATGTCACAGGTATACATGGCAACTTGTAACACGCCGAAATAGCTCAGTTGGGAGAGCGTTAGACTGAAGATCTAAAGGTCCCTGGTCCGATCCCGGGTTTCGGCAGCAGTTTGAATTTGAAAGTATCTGAAGTTTTAAAGAGAGCATGAGGCTGAAGAACTGAAAGCCTTTTGACAGAGACCGACAAACAGGCTTCAGCACCGATGAGACAGGTATACCTGGCAACTTCTAACATGCCGTAATAGCTCAGTTACGGACGTTAGGCTGAAGAGCTAAAAGTCCCTGCCTGATAACAATTGAAAGGTTTTACAGAGACCATTGATTCAAAATATGAATATTGTCAACAATTTTTAACACAGACCAACCAGTGGGCGATAGCAGCAATGTCACAGGTATACATGGCAACTTGTAACACGCCGAAATAGCTCAGTTGGGAGAGCGTTAGACTGAAGATCTAAAGGTCCCTGGTCCGATCCCGGGTTTCGGCAGCCGTTTGAATTTGAAGGTATCTGAAGTTTTAAAGAGTGCATGAGGCTGAAGAACAGAAAGCCTTTTGACAGAGACCGACAAACAGGCTTCAGCACAGATGAGACAGGTATACCTGGCAACTTCTAATGTGCCGTAATAGCTCAGTTACGGACAAGGTTAGGCTGAAGAGCTAAATGTCCCTCCCTGACTACAATTGAAACGTTTTACAGAGACCATTGATTCAAAATATGAATATTGTCAACAATTTTTAACACAGACCAACCAGTGGGCGATAGCAGCAATGTCACAGGTATACATGGCAAATGGTAACATGCCGAAATAGCTCAGTTGGGAGAGCGTTAGACTGAAGATCTAAAGGTCCCTGGTCCGATCCCGGGTTTTGGCAGCCATTTGAATTTGAAAGTATCTGAAGTTTTAAAAAGAGCATGAGGCTGTAGAACTGAAAGCCTTTTGACAGAGACCGACAAACAGGCTTCAGCACCGATGACACAGGTATACCTGGCAACTTCTAACATGCTGTAATAGCTCAGTTACGGACAAGGTTAGGCTGAAGAGCTAAATGCCCCTCCCTGACTACAATTGAAATGTTTTACAGACACCATTGATTCAAAATATGAATATTGTCAACAATTTTTAACACAGACCAACCAGTGGGTGATAGGAGCAATGTCACAGGTATACATGGCAACTTGTAACACGCCGAAATATCTCAGTTGGGAGACCGTTAGACTGAAGATCTAAAGGTCCCTGGTCCGATCCCGGGTTTCGGCAACCGTTTGAATTTGAAAGTATCTGAAGTTTTAAAGAGAGCATGAGGCTGAAGAACTGAAAGCCTTTTGACAGAGACCGACAAACAGGCTTCAGCACCGATGAGACCGGTATACCTGGCAACTTCTAACATGCCGTAATAGCTCAGTTACGGACAACGTTAGGCTGAAGAGCTAAAAGTCCCTGCCTGATAACAATTGAAAGGTTTTACAGAGACCATTGATTCAAAATATGAATATTGTCAACAATTTTTAACACAGACCAACCAGTGGGTGATAGCAGCAATGTCACAGGTATACATGGCAACTTGTAACACGCCGAAATAGCTCAGTTGGGAGAGCGTTAGACTGAAGATCTAAAGGTCCCTGGTCCGATCCCGGGTTTCGGCAGCAGTTTGAATTTGAAAGTATCTGAAGTTTTAAAGAGAGCATGAGGCTGAAGAACTGAAAGCCTTTTGACAGAGACCGACAAACAGGCTTCAGCACCGATGAGACAGGTATACCTGGCAACTTCTAACATGCCGTAATAGCTCAGTTACGGACAACGTTAGGCTGAAGAGCTAAAAGTCCCTGCCTGATAACAATTGAAAGGTTTTACAGAGACCATTGATTCAAAATATGAATATTGTCAACAATTTTTAACACAGACCAACCAGTGGGTGATAGCAGCAATGTCACAGGTATACATGGCAACTTGTAACACGCCGAAATAGCTCAGTTGGGAGAGCGTTAGACTGAAGATCTAAAGGTCCCTGGTTCGATCCCGGGTTTCGGCAGCGGTTTGAATTTCAAGGTATCTGAAGTTTTAAAGAGTGCATGAGGCTGAAGAACAGAAAGGCTTTTGACAGAGACCGACAAACAGGCTTCAGCACCGATGAGACAGGTATACCTGGCAACTTCTAACATGCTGTAATAGCTCAGTTACGGACAAGGTTAGGCTGAAGAGCTAAATGTCCCTCCCTGACTACAATTGAAATGTTTTACAGAGACCATTGATTCAAAATATGAATATTGTCAACAATTTTTAACACAGACCAACCAGTGGGCGATAGCAGCAATGTCACAGGTATACATGGCAAATGGTAACATGCCGAAATAGCTCAGTTGGGAGAGCGTTAGACTGAAGATCTAAAGGTCCCTGGTCCGATCCCGGGTTTCGGCAGCCGTTTGAATTTGAAAGTATCTGAAGTATTAAAGAGAGCATGAGGCTGTAGAACTGAAAGCCTTTTGACAGAGACCGACAAACAGGCTTCAGCACCGATGACACAGGTATACCTGGCAACTTCTAACATGCTGTAATAGCTCAGTTACGGACAAGGTTAGGCTGAAGAGCTAAATGTCCCTCCCTGACTACAATTGAAATGTTTTACAGACACCATTGATTCAAAATATGAATATTGTCAACAATTTTTAACACAGACCAACCAGTGGGTGATAGGAGCAATGTCACAGGTATACATGGCAACTTGTAACACGCCGAAATAGCTCAGTTGGGAGAGCGTTAGACTGAAGATCTAAAAGTCCGATCCCGGGTTTCGGCAACCGTTTGAATTTCAAGGTATTTGAAGTTTTAAAGAGTGCATGAGGCTGAAGAACTGAAAGCCTTTTGACAGAGACCGACAAACAGGCTTCAGCACCGATGAGACCGGTATACCTGGCAACTTCTAACATGCTGTAATAGCTCAGTTACGGACGAGGTTAGGCTGAAGAGCTAAATGTCCCTCCCTGACTACAATTGAAATGTTTTACAGAGACCATTGATTCAAAATATGAATATTGTCAACAATTTTTAACACAGACCAACCAGTGGGTGATAGCAGCAATGTCAGAGTTATACATGGCAAATTGTAACACGCCGAAATAGCTCAGTTGGGAGAGCGTTAGACTGAAGATCTAAAGGTCCCTGGTCCGATCCCGGGTTTCGGCAACCGTTTGAATTTGAAGGTATCTAAAGTCTTAAAGAGTGCATGAGGCTGAAGAACTGAAAGCTTTTTGACAGAGACCGACAAACAGGCTTCAGCACTGATGAGACAGGTATACCTGGCAATTCTAAGATGCCGTAATAGCTCAGTTAGGGACAACGTTAGGCTGAAGAGCTAAAGGTCCCTGCCTGATAACAATTGAAAGGATTTACAGACACCATTGATTCAAAATATGAATATTGTCAACAATTTTTAACACAGACCAACCAGTGGGTGATAGCAGCAATGTCACAGGTATACATGGCAACTTGTAACACACCGAAATAGCTCAGTTGGGAGAGCGTTAGACTGAAGATCTAAAGGTCCCTGGTCCGATCCCGGGTTTCGGCAGCCGTTTGAATTTGAAGGTATCTGAAGTTTTAAAGAGAGCATGAGGCTGAAGAACTGAAAGCCTTTTGAGAGAGACCGACAAACAGGCTTCAGCACCGATGAGACAGGTATACCTGGCAACTTCTAACATGCCGTAATAGCTCAGTTACGGACAACGTTAGGCTGAAGAGCTAAAAGTCCCTGCCTGATAACAATTGAAAGGTTTTACAGAGACCATTGATTCAAAATATGAATATTGTCAACAATTTTTAACACACACCAACCAGTGGGTGATAGCAGCAATGTTTATGTTTATGTTTATTGAAGGATCCCCATTAGAGACACATGACTGAGCCTCTAGTCTTCCTGGGGTCCTGAATAAAACAAATACAATACAAATGTACAGCTAAAAATACAATTTAAAATAAAAACAGAAAATAAAAATAAAAAATAAAATAAAATACAAAGAACACAGATACAAAGAACAGATTCACATTATAAATCAAAAGAACAGATTTACAAATCACAGTTATGTACTTGGCAAATTGGCTAGGTATATCTTGATATTCTTTTTGAAAGTAATTTTGCTATGTATTGTAGAAAATATATTTTTGGGCAGTGCATTCCAGAGGGTTATTGACCTATATATACCAGTATGTTTCAGACAGTTTGATTTAGGTGTTGTTTGTATTCTTATGGTACCAGAAGTTGCTCCCCTGGTGTTGTAACCATGTTCAGAAGTCATTTCTAACTGGTGAGTCACCATTTGTCACATGCCAAATGGTAACATGCCGAAATAGCTCAGTTGGGAGAGCGTTAGACTGAAGATCTAAAGGTCCTTGGTCCGATCCCGGGTTTCGGCAGCCGTTTGAATTTGAAAGTATCTGAAGTTTTAAAGAGAGCATGAGGCTGTAGAACTGAAAGCCTTTTGACAGAGACCGACAAACAGGCTTCAGCACCGATGACACAGGTATACCTGGCAACTTCTAACATGCTGTAATAGCTCAGTTACGGACAAGGTTAGGCTGAAGAGCTAAATGTCCCTCCCTGACTACAATTGAAATGTTTTACAGACACCATTGATTCAAAATATGAATATTGTCAACAATTTTTATCACAGACCAACCAGTGGGTGATAGGAGCAATGTCACAGGTATACATGGCAACTTGTAACACGCCGAAATAGCTCAGTTGGGAGAGCGTTAGACTGAAGATCTAAAGGTCCCTGGTCCGATCCCGGGTTTCGGCAACCATTTGAATTTCAAGATATCTGAAGTTTTAAAGAGTGCATGAGGCTGAAGAACTGAAAGCCTTTTGACAGAGACCGACAAACAGGCTTCAGCACCGATGAGACCGGTATACCTGGCAACTTCTAACATGCTGTAATAGCTCAGTTACGGACAAGGTTAGGCTGAAGAGCTAAATCTCCCTCCTTGACTACAATTGAAATGTTTTACAGAGACCATTGATTCAAAATATGAATATTGTCAACAGTTTTTAACACAGGCCAACCAGTGGGTGATAGCAGCAATGTCAGAGTTATACATTGGCAACTTGTAACACGCCGAAATAGCTCAGTTGGGAGAGCGTTAGACTGAAGATCTAAAGGTCCCTGTTTCGATCCCGGGTTTCGGCAACCGTTTGAATTTGAAGGTATCTAAAGTTTTAAAGAGTGCATGAGGCTGAAGAACTGAAAGCGTTTTGACAGAGACCGACAAACAGGCTTCAGCACTGATGAGACAGGTATACCTGGCAATTCTAACATGCCGTAATAGCTCAGTTAGGGACAAGGTTACGCTGAAGAGCTAAAGGTCCCTGCCTGATACCAATTGAAAGGATTTACAGAGACCATTGATTCAAAATATGAATATTGTCAACAATTTTTAACACAGACCAACCAGTGGGTGATAGCAGCAATGTCACAGGTATACATGGCAACTTGTAACACGCCGAAATAGCTCAGTTGGGAGAGCGTTAGACTGAAGATCTAAAGGTCCCTGGTCCGATCCCGGGTTTCGGCAGCCGTTTGAATTTGAAAGTATCTGAAGTTTTAAAGAGAGCATGAGGCTGAAGAACTGAAAGCCTTTTGACAGAGACCGACAAACAGGCTTCAGCACCGATGAGACAGGTATACCTGGCAACTTCTAACATGCCGTAATAGCTCAGTTACGGACAACGTTAGGCTGAAGAGCTAAAAGTCCCTGCCTGATAACATTTGAAAGGTTTTACAGAGACCATTGATTCAAAATATGAATATTGTCAACAATTTTTAACACAGACCAACCAGTGGGCGATAGCAGCAATGTCACAGGTATACATGGCAAATGGTAACATGCCGAAATAGCTCAGTTGGAAGAGCGTTAGACTGAAGATCTAAAGGTCCTTGGTCCGATCCCGGGTTTCGGCAGCCGTTTGAATTTGAAAGTATCTGAAGTTTTAAAGAGAGCATGAGGCTGTAGAACTGAAAGCCTTTTGACAGAGACCGACAAACAGGCTTCAGCACCGATGACACAGGTATACCTGGCAACTTCTAACATGCTGTAATAGCTCAGTTACGGACAAGGTTAGGCTGAAGAGCTAAATGTCCCTCCCTGACTACAATTGAAATGTTTTACAGACACCATTGATTCAAAATATGAATATTGTCAACAATTTTTATCACAGACCAACCAGTGGGTGATAGGAGCAATGTCACAGGTATACATGGCAACTTGTAACACGCCGAAATAGCTCAGTTGGGAGAGCGTTAGACTGAAGATCTAAAGGTCCCTGGTCCGATCCCGGGTTTCGGCAACCATTTGAATTTCAAGATATCTGAAGTTTTAAAGAGTGCATGAGGCTGAAGAACTGAAAGCCTTTTGACAGAGACCGACAAACAGGCTTCAGCACCGATGAGACCGGTATACCTGGCAACTTCTAACATGCTGTAATAGCTCAGTTACGGACAAGGTTAGGCTGAAGAGCTAAATCTCCCTCCTTGACTACAATTGAAATGTTTAACAGAGACCATTGATTCAAAATATGAATATTGTCAACAATTTTTAACACAGACCAACCAGTGGGTGATAGCAGCAATGTCAGAGTTGTACATGGCAACTTGTAACACGCCGAAATAGCTCAGTTGGGAGAGCGTTAGACTGAAGATCTAAAGGTCCCTGGTCCGATCCCGGGTTTCGGCAACCGTTTGAATTTGAAGGTATCTAAAGTTTTAAAGAGTGCATGAGGCTGAAGAACTGAAAGCGTTTTGACAGAGACCGACAAACAGGCTTCAGCACTGATGAGACAGGTATACCTGGCAATTCTAACATGCCGTAATAGCTCAGTTAGGGACAACGTTAGGCTGAAGAGCTAAAGGTCCCTGCCTGATAACAATTGAAAGGATTTACAGAGACCATTGATTCAAAATATGAATATTGTCAACAATTTTTAACACAGACCAACCAGTGGGTGATAGCAGCAATGTCACAGGTATACATGGCAACTTGTAACACGCCGAAATAGCTCAGTTGGGAGAGCGTTAGACTGAAGTTCTAAAGGTCCCTGGTCCGATCCCGGGTTTCGGCAGCAGTTTGAATTTGAAAGTATATGAAGTTTTAAAGAGAGCATGAGGCTGAAGAACTGAAAGCTTTTTTACAGAGACCGACAAACAGGCTTCAGCACCGATGAGACAGGTATACCTGGCAACTTCTAACATGCTGTAATAGCTCAGTTACGGACAAGGTTAGGCTGAAGAGCTAAATGTCCCTCCCTGACTACAATTGAAATGTTTTACAGAGACCATTGATTCAAAATATGAATATTGTCAACAATTTTTAACACAGACCAACCAGTGGGCGATAGCAGCAATGTCACAGGTATACATGGCAAATGGTAACATGCCGAAATAGCTCAGTTGGGAGAGCGTTAGACTGAAGATCTAAAGGTCCCTGGTCCGATCCCGGGTTTCGGCAGCCGTTTGAATTTGAAATTATCTGAAGTTTTAAAGAGAGCATGAGGCTGAAGAACTGAAAGGCTTTTGACAGAGAATGACAAACAGGCTTCAGCACCGATGAGGCAGGTATACCTGGCAATTCTAACATGCCGTAATAGCTCAGTTAGGGACAACATTAGGCTGAAGAGCTAAAGGTCCCTGCCTGATAACAATTGAAAGGTTTTACAGAGACCATTGATTCGAAATATGAATATTGTCAACAATTTTAAACCAGACCACCCAGTGGGTCATAGCAGCAATGTCACAGGTATACATGGCAACTTGTAACACGCCGAAATAGCTCAGTTGGGAGAGCGTTAGACTGAAGATCTAAAGGTCCCTGGTTCGATCCCGGGTTTCGGCAGCGGTTTGAATTTCAAGGTATCTGAAGTTTTAAGGAGTGCATGAGGCTGAAGAACTGAAAGGCTTTTGACAGAGACCGACAAACAGGCTTCAGCACCGATGAGACAGGTATACCTGGCAACTTCTAACATGCTGTAATAGCTCAGTTACGGACAAGGTTAGGCTGAAGAGCTAAATGTCCCTCCCTGACTACAATTGAAATGTTTTACAGAGACCATTGATTCAAAATATGAATATTGTCAACAATTTTTAACACAGACCAACCAGTGGGCGATAGCAGCAATGTCACAGGTATACATGGCAAATGGTAACATGCCGAAATAGCTCAGTTGGGAGAGTGTTAGACTGAAGATCTAAAGGTCCCTGGTCCGATCCCGGGTTTCGGCAGCCGTTTGAATTTGAAAGTATCTGAAGTTTTAAAGAGAGCATGAGGCTGTAGAACTGAAAGCCTTTTGACAGAGACCGACAAACAGGCTTCAGCACCGATGACACAGGTATACCTGGCAACTTCTAACATGCTGTAATAGCTCAGTTACGGACAAGGTTAGGCTGAAGAGCTAAATGTCCCTCCCTGACTACAATTGAAATGTTTTACAGACACCATTGATTCAAAATATGAATATTGTCAACAATTTTTAAGACAGACCAACCAGTAGGTGATAGGAGCAATGTCACAGGTATACATGGCAACTTGTAACACGCCGAAATAGCTCAGTTGGGAGAGCGTTAGACTGAAGATCTAAAGGTCCCTGGTCCGATCCCGGGTTTCGGCAACCGTTTGAATTTCAAGGTTTCTGAAGTTTTAAAGAGAGCATGAGGCTGAAGAACTGAAAGCCTTTTGACAGAGACCGACAAACAGGCTTCAGCACCGATGAGACAGGTATACCTGGCAACTTCTAACATGCCGTAATAGCTCAGTTACGGACAACGTTAGGCTGAAGAGCTAAAAGTCCCTGCCTGATAACATTTGAAAGGTTTTACAGAGACCATTGATTCAAAATATGAATATTGTCAAAAGATTTTAACACAGACCAACCAGTGGGTGATAGCAGCAATGTCACAGGTATACATGGCAAATGGTAACATGCCGAAATAGCTCAGTTGGGAGAGCGTTAGACTGAAGATCTAAAGGTCCCTGGTCCGATCCCGGGTTTCGGCAGCCGTTTGAATTTGAAAGTATCTGAAGTTTTAAAGAGAGCATGAGGCTGAAGAACTGAAAGGCTTTTGACAGAGACCGACAAACAGGCTTCAGCACCGATGAGGCAGGTATACCTGGCAATTCTAACATGCCGTAATAGCTCAGTTACGGACAACGTTAGGCTGAAGAGCTAAAGGTCCCTGCCTGATAACAATTGAAAGGTTTTACAGAGACCATTGATTCAAAATATGAATATTGTCAACAATTTTTAACACAGACCAACCAGTGGGTGATAGCAGCAATGTCAGAGTTATACATGGCAACTTGTAACACGCCGAAATAGCTCAGTTGGGAGAGCGTTAGACTGAAGATCTAAAGGTCCCTGGTCCGATCCCGGGTTTCGGCAGCAGTTTGAATTTGAAAGTATCTGAAGTTTTAAAGAGAGCATGAGGCTGAAGAACTGAAAGCTTTTTGACAGAGACCGACAAACAGGCTTCAGCACCGATGAGACAGGTATACCTGGCAACTTCTAACATGCCGTAATAGCTCAGTTACGGACAACGTTAGGCCTAAGAGCTAAAAGTCCCTGCCTGATAACATTTGAAAGGTTTTACAGAGACCATTGATTCAAAATAGGAATATTGTCAACAATTTTTAACACAGACCAACCAGTGGGTGATAGCAGCAATGTCACAGGTATACATGGCAACTTGTAACACGCCGAAATAGCTCAGTTGGGAGAGCGTTAGACTGAAGATCTAAAGGTCCCTGGTCCGATCCCGGGTTTCGGCAGCCGTTTGAATTTGAAAGTATCTGAAGTTTTAAAGAGAGCATGAGGCTGAAGAACTGAAAGCTTTTTGACAGAGACCGACAAACAGGCTTCAGCACCGATGAGACAGGTATACCTGGCAACTTCTAACATGTCGTAATAGCTCAGTTACGGACAACGTTAGGCTGAAGAGCTAAAAGTCCCTGCCTGATAACATTTGAAAGGTTTTACAGAGACCATTGATTCAAAATATGAATATTGTCAACAATTTTTAACACAGACCAACCAGTGGGTGATAGCAGCAATGTCACAGGTATACATGGCGAATAGTAACATGCCGAAATAGCTCAGTTGGGAGAGCGTTAGACTGAAGATCTAAAGGCCCCTGGTCCGATCCCGGGTTTCGGCAGCCGTTTGAATTTGAAAGTATCTGAAGTTTTAAAGAGAGCATGAGGCTGAAGAACTGAAAGCCTTTTGACAGAGACCGACAAACAGGCTTCAGCACCGATGAGACCGGTATACCTGGCAACTTCTAACATGCCGTAATAGCTCAGTTACGGACAACGTTAGGCTGAAGAGCTAAAAGTCCCTGCCTGATAACAATTGAAAGGTTTTACAGAGACCATTGATTCAAAATATGAATATTGTCAACAATTTTTAACACAGACCAACCAGTGGGTGATAGCAGCAATGTCACAGGTATACATGGCAAATGGTAACATGCCGTAATAGCTCAGTTGGGAGAGCGTTAGACTGAAGATCTAAAGGTCCCTGGTCCGATCCCGGGTTTCGGCAGCCATTTGAATTTGAAAGTATCTGAAGTTTTAAAAAGAGCATGAGGCTGTAGAACTGAAAGCCTTTTGACAGAGACCGACAGACAGGCTTCAGCACCGATGACACAGGTATACCTGGCAACTTCTAACATGCTGTAATAGCTCAGTTACGGACAAGGTTAGGCTGAAGAGCTAAATGCACCTCCCTGACTACAATTGAAATGTTTTACAGACACCATTGATTCAAAATATGAATATTGTCAACAATTTTTAACACAGACCAACCAGTGGGTGATAACAGCAATGTCACATGCCAAATGGTAACATGCCGAAATAGCTCAGTTGGGAGAGCGTTAGACTGAAGATCTAAAGGTCCCTGGTCCGATCCCGGGTTTCGGCAGCCGTTTGAATTTGAAGGTATCTGAAGTTTTAAAGAGTGCATGAGGCTGAAGAACTGAAAGGCTTTTGACAGAGACCGACAAACAGGCTTCAGCACCGATGAGGCAGGTATACCTGGCAACTTCTAACATGCTGTAATAGCTCAGTTACGGACAAGGTTAGGCTGAAGAGCTAAATGTCCCTCCCTGACTACAATTGAAATGTTTTACAGAGACCATTGATTCAAAATATGAATATTGTCAACAATTTTTAACACAGACCAACCAGTGGACGATAGCAGCAATGTCACAGGTATACATGGCAAATGGTAACATGCCGAAATAGCTCAGTTGGGAGAGCGTTAGACTGAAGATCTAAAGGTCCCTGGTCCGATCCCGGGTTTCGGCAGCCGTTTGAATTTGAAAGTATCTGAAGTTTTAAAGAGAGCATGAGGCTGTAGAACTGAAAGCCTTTTGACAGAGACCGACAAACAGGCTTCAGCACCGATGACACAGGTATACCTGGCAACTTCTAACATGCTGTAATAGCTCAGTTACGGACAAGGTTAGGCTGAAGAGCTAAATGTCCCTCCCTGTCTACAATTGAAATGTTTTACAGACACCATTGATTCAAAATATGAATATTGTCAACAATTTTTAACACAGACCAACCAGTGGGTGATAGGAGCAATGTCACAGGTATACATGGCAACTTGTAACACGCCGAAATAGCTCAGTTGGGAGAGCGTTAGACTGAAGATCTAAAGGTCCCTGGTCCGATCCCGGGTTTCGGCAACCGTTTGAATTTCAAGGTATCTGAAGTTTTAAAGAGTGCATGAGGCTGAAGAACTGAAAGCCTTTTGACAGAGACCGACAAACAGGCTTCAGCACCGATGAGACCGGTATACCTGGCAACTTCTAACATGCTGTAATAGCTCAGTTACGGACAAGGTTAGGCTGAAGAGCTAAATATCCCTCCCTGACTACAATTGAAATGTTTTACAGAGACCATTGATTCAAAATATGAATATTGTCAACAATTTTTAACACAGACCAACCAGTGGGTGATAGCAGCAATGTCAGAGTTATACATGGCAACTTGTAACACGCCGAAATAGCTCAGTTGGGAGAGCGTTAGACTGAAGATCTAAAGGTCCCTGGTCCGATCCCGGGTTTCGGCAACAGTTTGAATTTGAAGGTATCTAAAGTTTTAAAGAGTGCATGAGGCTGAAGAACTGAAAGCGTTTTGACAGAGACCGACAAACAGGCTTCAGCACTGATGAGACAGGTATACCTGGCAATTCTAACATGCCGTAATAGCTCAGTTAGGGACAAGGTTACGCTGAAGAGCTAAAGGTCCCTGTCTGATACCAATTGAAAGGATTTACAGAGACCATTGATTCAAAATATGAATATTGTCAACAATTTTTAACACAGACCAACCAGTGGGTGATAGCAGCAATGTCACATGCCAAATGGTAACATGCCGAAATAGCTCAGTTGGGAGAGCGTTAGACTGAAGATCTAAAGGTCCCTGGTCCGATCCCGGGTTTCGGCAGCCGTTTGAATTTGAAGGTATCTGAAGTTTTAAAGAGTGCATGAGGCTGAAGAACTGAAAGGCTTTTGAAAGAGACCAACAAACAGGCTTCAGCACCGATGAGACAGGTATACCTGGCAACTTCTAACATGCTGTAATAGCTCAGTTACGGACAAGGTTAGGCTGAAGAGCTAAATGTCCCTCCATGACTACAATTGAAATGTTTTACAGAGACCATTGATTCAAAATATGAATATTGTCAACAATTTTTAACACAGACCAACCAGTGGGCGATAGCAGCAATGTCACAGGTATACAAGGCAAATGGTAACATGCCGAAATAGCTCAGTTGGGAGAGCGTTAGACTGAAGATCTAAAGGTCCCTGGTCCGATCCCGGGTTTCGGCAGCCGTTTGAATTTGAAAGTATCTGAAGTTTTAAAGAGAGCATGAGGCTGTAGAACTGAAAGCCTTTTGACAGAGACCGACAAACAGGCTTCAACACCGATGACACAGGTATACCTGGCAACTTCTAACATGCTGTAATAGCTCAGTTACGGACAAGGTTAGGCTGAAGAGCTAAATGTCCCTCCCTGACTACAATTGAAATGTTTTACAGACACCATTGATTCAAAATATGAATATTGTCAACAATTTTTAACACAGACCAACCAGTGGGTGATAGGAGCATTGTCACAGGTATACATGGCAACTTGTAACACGCCGAAATAGCTCAGTTGGGAGAGCGTTAGACTGAAGATCTAAAGGTCCTTGGTCCGATCCCGGGTTTCGGCAACCGTTTGAATTTCAAGGTATCTGAAGTTTTAAAGAGTGCATGAGGCTGAAGAACTGAAAGCCTTTTGACAGAGACCGACAAACAGGCTTCAGCACCGATGAGACCGGTATACCTGGCA
Source organism: Cololabis saira (assembly GCF_033807715.1). Taxonomy (NCBI): domain Eukaryota; kingdom Metazoa; phylum Chordata; class Actinopteri; order Beloniformes; family Belonidae; genus Cololabis; species Cololabis saira. The sequence goes on from NC_084594.1 coordinate 41,997,343, forward strand.
ACTTCTAACATGCTGTAATAGCTCAGTTGCGGACAAGGTTAGGCTGAAGAGCTAAATCTCCCTCCCTGACTACAATTGAAATGTTTTACAGAGACCATTGATTCAAAATATGAATATTGTCAACAATTTTTAACACAGACCAACCAGTGGGTGATAGCAGCAATGTCAGAGTTATACATGGCAACTTGTAACACGCCGAAATAGCTCAGTTGGGAGAGCGTTAGACTGAAGATCTAAAGGTCCCTGGTCCGATCCCGGGTTTCGGCAACAGTTTGAATTTGAATGTATCTAAAGTTTTAAAGAGTGCATGAGGCTGAAGAACTGAAAGCGTTTTGACAGAGACCGACAAACAGGCTTCCGCACTGATGAGACAGGTATACCTGGCAATTCTAACATGCCGTAATAGCTCAGTTAGGGACAACGTTAGGCTGAAGAGCTAAAGGTCCCTGCCTGATAACAATTGAAAGGATTTACAGAGACCATTGATTCAAAATATGAATATTGTCAACAATTTTTAACACAGACCAACCAGTGGGTGATAGCAGCAATGTCACAGGTATACATGGCAACTTGTAACACGCCGAAATAGCTCAGTTGGGAGAGCGTTAGACTGAAGATCTAAAGGTCCCTGGTCCGATCCCGGGTTTCGGCAGCCGTTTGAATTTGAAAGTATCTGAAGTTTTAAAGAGAGCATGAGGCTGAAGAACTGAAAGCCTTTTGACAGAGACCGACAAACAGGCTTCAGCACCGATGAGACAGGTATACCTGGCAACTTCTAACATGCCGTAATAGCTCAGTTACGGACAACGTTAGGCGGAAGAGCTAAAAGTCCCTGCCTGATAACATTTGAAAGGTTTTACAGAGACCATTGATTCTAAATATGAATATTGTCAACAATTTTTAACACAGACCAACCAGTGGGCGATAGCAGCAATGTCACAGGTATACATGGCAAATGGTAACATGCCGAAATAGCTCAGTTGGGACAGCGTTAGACTGAAGATCTAAAGGTCCTTGGTCCGATCCCGGGTTTCGGCAGCCGTTTGAATTTGAAAGTATCTGAAGTTTTAAAGAGAGCATGAGGCTGTAGAACTGAAAGCCTTTTGACAGAGACCGACAAACAGGCTTCAGCACCGATGACACAGGTATACCTGGCAACTTCTAACATGCTGTAATAGCTCAGTTACGGACAAGGTTAGGCTGAAGAGCTAAATGTCCCTCCCTGACTACAATTGAAATGTTTTACAGACACCATTGATTCAAAATATGAATATTGTGTCACAGGGGTGGCTCAAGTCCCCAATTAAATACTTTCGAGGGTGAGCAGCGCTTAGTAACCCACAACAAAAAGCAGGAGTGCAGCAACAGACATTTATTGCTCCAAGACGGTTATAAAATCAGGGGTGGGGGAGTCACTAAAAATAGAACTGTTCTAAAAATGGCCAATCCATAAAAGGTTAAAGATGAACAGTCTCAGTCATTCTGGGCTCACTGCCCTCTCAGTGTCCCCTCCCTGTTGGCCCACGCCAACAGGGATCCCCGGTCCGAGTCCGCCGGGGGCTCCCCAACCACCTGGGCCCCCATGGGCCTCTGTACATCCGTCCATCCTCCTCAGCTCTGCCCATTCTCCGTCCAGCCACCACAGTCCATCCAATCTTGTTTTCCAACTCTAGTTTTCAACTCTGCAGCTCCCTTGAATATCAAGGGGGGAAGGGAACCCTCCCCTGGTCCACCATTGGTCTGGGGGGCCAGCCTGCAGTGGTTTATTGGCCACTGCAGCTGTCTGTCAGGATTCAGTTGCTGCTTGATTGTGTTCAGCTGTGTCTAATCAACTCAAACAAAAGGTAATTGCATGCCAACTCAAAAACAGAAGAAGTTACATTTCAAACAATAATAATAATAATAAACATCACAGATACAATAGGGTCCTCGCACTTTCAGTGCTCGGGCCCTAATAACTAGACAAAGCAACAAAACATGCATGCAAATAAAATGTTACACTAAAATTTCAAAACAATAAAACGATTAAACACAGCCTGACACTCAGCATGACATCCCCCCACAGTTTACCGTTGGCAGTCCCTGTCAACAATCCCCATGTCCACCAACAGCAGCCTCCAGCGGTTCCTTATCCCAGCAGCTGCAGCCAGCTCTCCGCAGCGTCCAGCAGCCTCCGGTGGTCTCGTGCTGCAGCCAGCTCTCCGCAGCGTCCAGCAGCCCCACCAGTAGCCTCCGGTGGTCTTGTGCCGCAGCCAGCTCTCAGTAGCATCCATCAGCCCCACCAGTAGCCTCTGGTGGTCTCGTGCCACAGCCAGCTCTCAGCAGCATCCAAAAGCCCCACCAGTAGCCTCCGGTGGTCTCGTGCTGCAGCTAGCTCTCAGCAGCATCCATCAGCCCCACCAGTAGCCTCCGGTGGTCTCGTGCTGCAGCCAGCTCTCAGCAGCATCCATCAGCCCCACCAGTAGCCTCCGATGGTCTCGTGCTGCAGCCAGCTCTCAGCAGCATCCATCAGCCCCACCAGTAGCCTCCGATGGTCTCGTGCTGCAGCCAGCTCTCAGCAGCATCCATCAGCCCCACCAGTAGCCTCCGATGGTCTCGTGCTGCAGCCAGCTCTCAGCAGCATCCATCAGCCCCACCAGTAGCCTCCGGTGGTCTCTCTTGCTGCATATGGGCAAAGGTCGCATCACTGTTACGACGGGCAAAACATCCTCAGGGCTTGGGGCAGAGGGCCTTCTTTAAGGCCCAACAAAAAACGGGCACCAGGATAAATTATCATTTTAAAACTTTGTGGGTACCCAGCACTGCTCACGAACTCGAATCCTGCCAACAACGCCAAATGTCACAGGGGTGGCTCAAGTCCCCAATTAAATACTTTCGAGGGTGAGCAGCGCTTAGTAACCCACAACAAAAAGCAGGAGTGCAGCAACAGACATTTATTGCTCCAAGACGGTTATAAAATCAGGGGTGGGGGAGTCACTAAAAATAGAACTGTTCTAAAAATGGCCAATCCATAAAAGGTTAAAGATGAACAGTCTCAGTCATTCTGGGCTCACTGCCCTCTCAGTGTCCCCTCCCTGTTGGCCCACGCCAACAGGGATCCCCGGTCCGAGTCCGCCGGGGGCTCCCCAACCACCTGGGCCCCCATGGGCCTCTGTACATCCGTCCATCCTCCTCAGCTCTGCCCATTCTCCGTCCAGCCACCACAGTCCATCCAATCTTGTTTTCCAACTCTAGTTTTCAACTCTGCAGCTCCCTTGAATATCAAGGGGGGAAGGGAACCCTCCCCTGGTCCACCATTGGTCTGGGGGGCCAGCCTGCAGTGGTTTATTGGCCACTGCAGCTGTCTGTCAGGATTCAGTTGCTGCTTGATTGTGTTCAGCTGTGTCTAATCAACTCAAACAAAAGGTAATTGCATGCCAACTCAAAAACAGAAGAAGTTACATTTCAAACAATAATAACTAGACAAAGCAACAAAACATGCATGCAAATAAAATGTTACACTAAAATTTCAAAACAATAAAACGATTAAACACAGCCTGACACTCAGCATGACAATTGTCAACAATTTTTATCACAGACCAACCAGTGGGTGATAGGAGCAATGTCACAGGTATACATGGCAACTTGTAACACGCCGAAATAGCTCAGTTGGGAGAGCGTTAGACTGAAGATCTAAAGGTCCCTGGTCCGATCCCGGGTTTCGGCAACCATTTGAATTTCAAGATATCTGAAGTTTTAAAGAGTGCATGAGGCTGAAGAACTGAAAGGCTTTTGACAGAGACCGACAAACAGGCTTCAGCACCGATGAGACAGGTATACCTGGCAACTTCTAACATGCTGTAATAGCTCAGTTACGGACAAGGTTAGGCTGAAGAGCTAAATGTCCCTCCCTGACTACAATTGAAATGTTTTACAGAGACCATTGATTCAAAATATGAATATTGTCAACAATTTTTAACACAGACCAACCAGTGGGTGATAGGAGCAATGTCACAGGTATACATGGCAACTTGTAACACGCCGAAATAGCTCAGTTGGGAGAGCGTTAGACTGAAGATCTAAAGGTCCCTGGTCCGATCCCGGGTTTCGGCAACCATTTGAATTTCAAGATATCTGAAGTTTTAAAGAGTGCATGAGGCTGAAGAACTGAAAGCCTTTTGACAGAGACCGACAAACAGGCTTCAGCACCGATGAGACCGGTATACCTGGCAACTTCTAACATGCTGTAATAGCTCAGTTACGGACAAGGTTAGGCTGAAGAGCTAAATCTCCCTCCTTGACTACAATTGAAATGTTTAACAGAGACCATCGATTCAAAATATGAATATTGTCAACAATTTTTAACACAGACCAACCAGTGGGTGATAGCAGCAATGTCAGAGTTGTACATGGCAACTTGTAACACGCCGAAATAGCTCAGTTGGGAGAGCGTTAGACTGAAGATCTAAAGGTCCCTGGTCCGATCCCGGGTTTCGGCAACCGTTTGAATTTGAAGGTATCTAAAGTTTTAAAGAGTGCATGAGGCTGAAGAACTGAAAGCGTTTTGACAGGGACCGACAAACAGGCTTCAGCACTGATGAGACAGGTATACCTGGCAATTCTAACATGCCGTAATAGCTCAGTTAGGGACAACGTTAGGCTGAAGAGCTAAAGGTCCCTGCCTGATAACAATTGAAAGGATTTACAGAGACCATTGATTCAAAATATGAATATTGTCAACAATTTTTAACACAGACCAACCAGTGGGTGATAGCAGCAATGTCACAGGTATACATGGCAACTTGTAACACGCCGAAATAGCTCAGTTGGGAGAGCGTTAGACTGAAGATCTAAAGGTCCCTGGTCCGATCCCGGGTTTCGGCAGCAGTTTGAATTTGAAAGTATATGAAGTTTTAAAGAGAGCATGAGGCTGAAGAACTGAAAGCTTTTTTACAGAGACCGACAAACAGGCTTCAGCACCGATGAGACAGGTATACCTGGCAACTTCTAACATGCTGTAATAGCTCAGTTACGGACAAGGTTAGGCTGAAGAGCTAAATGTCCCTCCCTGACTACAATTGAAATGTTTTACAGAGACCATTGATTCAAAATATGAATATTGTCAACAATTTTTAACACAGACCAACCAGTGGGCGATAGCAGCAATGTCACAGGTATACATGGCAAATGGTAAGATGCCGAAATAGCTCAGTTGGGAGAGCGTTAGACTGAAGATCTAAAGGTCCCTGGTCCGATCCCGGGTTTCGGCAGCCGTTTGAATTTGAAAGTATCTGAAGTTTTAAAGAGAGCATGAGGCTGAAGAACTGAAAGGCTTTTGACAGAGAATGACAAACAGGCTTCAGCACCGATGAGGCAGGTATACCTGGCAATTCTAACATGCCGTAATAGCTCAGTTAGGGACAACGTTAGGCTGAAGAGCTAAAGGTCCCTGCCTGATAACAATTGAAAGGTTTTACAGAGACCATTGATTCGAAATATGAATATTGTCAACAATTTTTAACACAGACCACCCAGTGGGTCATAGCAGCAATGTCACAGGTATACATGGCAACTTGTAACACGCCGAAATAGCTCAGTTGGGAGAGCGTTAGACTGAAGATCTAAAGGTCCCTGGTTCGATCCCGGGTTTCGGCAGCGGTTTGAATTTCAAGGTATCTGAAGTTTTAAGGAGTGCATGAGGCTGAAGAACTGAAAGGCTTTTGACAGAGACCGACAAACAGGCTTCAGCACCGATGAGACAGGTATACCTGGCAACTTCTAACATGCTGTAATAGCTCAGTTACGGACAAGGTTAGGCTGAAGAGCTAAATGTCCCTCCCTGACTACAATTGAAATGTTTTACAGACACCATTGATTCAAAATATGAATATTGTCAACAATTTTTATCACAGACCAACCAGTGGGTGATAGGAGCAATGTCACAGGTATACATGGCAACTTGTAACACGCCGAAATAGCTCAGTTGGGAGAGCGTTAGACTGAAGATCTAAAGGTCCCTGGTCCGATCCCGGGTTTCGGCAACCATTTGAATTTCAAGATATCTGAAGTTTTAAAGAGTGCATGAGGCTGAAGAACTGAAAGCCTTTTGACAGAGACCGACAAACAGGCTTCAGCACCGATGAGACCGGTATACCTGGCAACTTCTAACATGCTGTAATAGCTCAGTTACGGACAAGGTTAGGCTGAAGAGCTAAATCTCCCTCCTTGACTACAATTGAAATGTTTAACAGAGACCATCGATTCAAAATATGAATATTGTCAACAATTTTTAACACAGACCAACCAGTGGGTGATAGCAGCAATGTCAGAGTTGTACATGGCAACTTGTAACACGCCGAAATAGCTCAGTTGGGAGAGCGTTAGACTGAAGATCTAAAGGTCCCTGGTCCGATCCCGGGTTTCGGCAACCGTTTGAATTTGAAGGTATCTAAAGTTTTAAAGAGTGCATGAGGCTGAAGAACTGAAAGCGTTTTGACAGGGACCGACAAACAGGCTTCAGCACTGATGAGACAGGTATACCTGGCAATTCTAACATGCCGTAATAGCTCAGTTAGGGACAACGTTAGGCTGAAGAGCTAAAGGTCCCTGCCTGATAACAATTGAAAGGATTTACAGAGACCATTGATTCAAAATATGAATATTGTCAACAATTTTTAACACAGACCAACCAGTGGGTGATAGCAGCAATGTCACAGGTATACATGGCAACTTGTAACACGCCGAAATAGCTCAGTTGGGAGAGCGTTAGACTGAAGATCTAAAGGTCCCTGGTCCGATCCCGGGTTTCGGCAGCAGTTTGAATTTGAAAGTATATGAAGTTTTAAAGAGAGCATGAGGCTGAAGAACTGAAAGCTTTTTTACAGAGACCGACAAACAGGCTTCAGCACCGATGAGACAGGTATACCTGGCAACCTCTAACATGCTGTAATAGCTCAGTTACGGACAAGGTTAGGCTGAAGAGCTAAATGTCCCTCCCTGACTACAATTGAAATGTTTTACAGAGACCATTGATTCAAAATATGAATATTGTCAACAATTTTTAACACAGACCAACCAGTGGGCGATAGCAGCAATGTCACAGGTATACATGGCAAATGGTAAGATGCCGAAATAGCTCAGTTGGGAGAGCGTTAGACTGAAGATCTAAAGGTCCCTGGTCCGATCCCGGGTTTCGGCAGCCGTTTGAATTTGAAAGTATCTGAAGTTTTAAAGAGAGCATGAGGCTGAAGAACTGAAAGGCTTTTGACAGAGAATGACAAACAGGCTTCAGCACCGATGAGGCAGGTATACCTGGCAATTCTAACATGCCGTAATAGCTCAGTTAGGGACAACGTTAGGCTGAAGAGCTAAAGGTCCCTGCCTGATAACAATTGAAAGGTTTTACAGAGACCATTGATTCGAAATATGAATATTGTCAACAATTTTTAACACAGACCACCCAGTGGGTCATAGCAGCAATGTCACAGGTATACATGGCAACTTGTAACACGCCGAAATAGCTCAGTTGGGAGAGCGTTAGACTGAAGATCTAAAGGTCCCTGGTTCGATCCCGGGTTTCGGCAGCGGTTTGAATTTCAAGGTATCTGAAGTTTTAAGGAGTGCATGAGGCTGAAGAACTGAAAGGCTTTTGACAGAGACCGACAAACAGGCTTCAGCACCGATGAGACAGGTATACCTGGCAACTTCTAACATGCTGTAATAGCTCAGTTACGGACAAGGTTAGGCTGAAGAGCTAAATGTCCCTCCCTGACTACAATTGAAATGTTTTACAGAGACCATTGATTCAAAATATGAATATTGTCAACAATTTTTAACACAGACCAACCAGTGGGCGATAGCAGCAATGTCACAGGTATACATGGCAAATGGTAACATGCCGAAATAGCTCAGTTGGGAGAGTGTTAGACTGAAGATCTAAAGGTCCCTGGTCCGATCCCGGGTTTCGGCAGCCGTTTGAATTTGAAAGTATCTGAAGTTTTAAAGAGAGCATGAGGCTGTAGAACTGAAAGCCTTTTGACAGAGACCGACAAACAGGCTTCAGCACCGATGACACAGGTATACCTGGCAACTTCTAACATGCTGTAATAGCTCAGTTACGGACAAGGTTAGGCTGAAGAGCTAAATGTCCCTCCCTGACTACAATTGAAATGTTTTACAGACACCATTGATTCAAAATATGAATATTGTCAACAATTTTTAAGACAGACCAACCAGTAGGTGATAGGAGCAATGTCACAGGTATACATGGCAACTTGTAACACGCCGAAATAGCTCAGTTGGGAGAGCGTTAGACTGAAGATCTAAAGGTCCCTGGTCCGATCCCGGGTTTCGGCAACCGTTTGAATTTCAAGGTTTCTGAAGTTTTAAAGAGAGCATGAGGCTGAAGAACTGAAAGCCTTTTGACAGAGACCGACAAACAGGCTTCAGCACCGATGAGACAGGTATACCTGGCAACTTCTAACATGCCGTAATAGCTCAGTTACGGACAACGTTAGGCTGAAGAGCTAAAAGTCCCTGCCTGATAACATTTGAAAGGTTTTACAGAGACCATTGATTCAAAATATGAATATTGTCAAAAGATTTTAACACAGACCAACCAGTGGGTGATAGCAGCAATGTCACAGGTATACATGGCAAATGGTAACATGCCGAAATAGCTCAGTTGGGAGAGCGTTAGACTGAAGATCTAAAGGTCCCTGGTCCGATCCCGGGTTTCGGCAGCCGTTTGAATTTGAAAGTATCTGAAGTTTTAAAGAGAGCATGAGGCTGAAGAACTGAAAGGCTTTTGACAGAGACCGACAAACAGGCTTCAGCACCGATGAGGCAGGTATACCTGGCAATTCTAACATGCCGTAATAGCTCAGTTAGGGACAACGTTAGGCTGAAGAGCTAAAGGTCCCTGCCTGATAACAATTGAAAGGTTTTACAGAGACCATTGATTCAAAATATGAATATTGTCAACAATTTTTAACACAGACCAACCAGTGGGTGATAGCAGCAATGTCACATGCCAAATGGTAACATGCCGAAATAGCTCAGTTGGGAGAGCGTTAGACTGAAGATCTAAAGGGCCCTGGTTCGATACCGGGTTTCGGCAGCGGTTTGAATTTCAAGGTATCTGAAGTTTTAAAGAGTGCATGAGGCTGAAGAACTGAAAGGCTTTTGACAGAGACCGACAAACAGGCTTCAGAACCGATGAGACAGGTATACCTGGCAACTTCTAATGTGCCGTAATAGCTCAGTTAGGGACAACGTTAGGCTGAAGAGCTAAAGGTCCCTGCCTGATAACAATTGAAAGGTTTTACAGAGACCATTGATTCGAAATATGAATATTGTCAACAATTTTTAACACAGACCAACCAGTGGGTCATAGCAGCAATGTCACAGGTATACATGGCAACTTGTAACACGCCGAAATAGCTCAGTTGGGAGAGCGTTAGACTGAAGATCTAAAGGTCCCTGGTTCGATCCCGGGTTTCGGCAGCGGTTTGAATTTGAAAGTATCTGAAGTTTTAAAGAGAGCATGAGGCTGAAGAACTGAAAGCTTTTTGACAGTGACCGACAAACAGGCTTCAGCACCGATGAGACAGGTATACCTGGCAACTTCTAACATGTCGTAATACCTCAGTTACGGACAACGTTAGGCTGAAGAGCTAAAAGTCCCTGCCTGATAACATTTGAAAGGTTTTACAGAGACCATTGATTCAAAATATGAATATTGTCAACAATTTTTAACACAGACCAACCAGTGGGTGATAGCAGCGATGTCACAGGTATACATGGCAAATGGTAACATGCCGAAATGGCTCAGTTGGGAGAGCGTTAGACTGAAGATCTAAAGGTCCCTGGTCCGATCCCGGGTTTCGGCAGCCGTTTGAATTTGAAAGTATCTGAAGTTTTAAAGAGAGCATGAGGCTGAAGAACTGAAAGGCTTTTGACAGAGACCGACAAACAGGCTTCAGCACCGATGAGGCAGGTATACCTGGCAATTCTAACATGCCGTAATAGTTCAGTTAGGGACAACGTTAGGCTGAAGAGCTAAAGGTCCCTGCCTGATAACAATTGAAAGGTTTTACAGAGACCATTGATTCAAAATATGAATATTGTCAACAATTTTTAACACAGACCAACCAGTGGGTTATAGCAGCAATGTCACATGCCAAATGGTAACATGCCGAAATAGCTCAGTTGGGAGAGCGTTAGACTGAAGATCTAAAGGTCCCTGGTCCGATCCTGGGTTTCGGCAGCCGTTTGAATTTGAAAGTATCTGAAGTTTTAAAGAGAGCATGAGGCTGTAGAACTGAAAGCCTTTTGACAGAGACCGACAAACAGGCTTCAGCACCGATGACACAGGTATACCTGGCAACTTCTAACATGCTGTAATAGCTCAGTTACGGACAAGGTTAGGCTGAAGAGCTAAATGTCCCTCCCTGACTACAATTGAAATGTTTTACAGACACCATTGATTCAAAATATGAATATTGTCAACAATTTTTAACACAGACCAACCAGTGGGTGATAGGAGCAATGTCACAGGTATACATGGCAACTTGTAACACGCCGAAATAGCTCAGTTGGGAGAGCGTTAGACTGAAGATCTAAAGGTCCCTGGTCCGATCCCGGGTTTCGGCAACCGTTTGAATTTCAAGGTATCTGAACTTTTAAAGAGAGCATGAGGCTGAAGAACTGAAAGCCTTTTGACAGAGACCGACAAACAGGCTTCAGCACCGATGAGACAGGTATACCTGGCAACTTCTAACATGCCGTAATAGCTCAGTTACGGACAACATTAGGCTGAAGAGCTAAAAGTCCCTGCCTGATAACATTTGAAAGGTTTTACAGAGACCATTGATTCAAAATAGGAATATTGTCAACAATTTTTAACACAGACCAACCAGTGGGTGATAGCAGCAATGTCACAGGTATACATGGCAAATGGTAACATGCCGAAATAGCTCAGTTGGGAGAGCGTTAGACTGAAGATCTAAAGGTCCCTGGTCCGATCCCGGGTTTCGGCAGCCGTTTGAATTTGAAAGTATCCGAAGTTTTAAAGAGAGCATGAGGCTGAAGAACTGAAAGGCTTTTGACAGAGACCGACAAACAGGCTTCAGCACCGATGAGGCAGGTATACCTGGCAATTCTAACATGCCGTAATAGCTCAGTTACGGACAACGTTAGGCTGAAGAGCTAAAGGTCCCTGCCTGATAACAATTGAAAGGTTTTACAGAGACCATTGATTCAAAATATGAATATTGTCAACAATTTTTAACACAGACCAACCAGTGGGTGATAGCAGCAATGTCACAGGTATACATGGCAACTTGTAACACGCCGAAATAGCTCAGTTGGGAGAGCGTTAGACTGAAGATCTAAAGGTCCCTGGTCCGATCCCGGGTTTCGGCAGCAGTTTGAATTTGAAAGTATCTGAAGTTTTAAAAAGAGCATGAGGCTGAAGAACTGAAAGCCTTTTGACAGAGACCGACAAACAGGCTTCAGCACCGATGAGACAGGTATACCTGGCAACTTCTAACATGCCGTAATAGCTCAGTTACGGACAAGGTTAGGCTGAAGAGCTAAATGTCCCTCCCTGACTACAATTGAAATGTTTTACAGACACCATTGATTCAAAATATGAATATTGTCAACAATTTTTAACACAGACCAACCAGTGGGTGATAGGAGCAATGTCACAGGTATACATGGCAACTTGTAACACGCCGAAATAGCTCAGTTGGGAGAGCGTTAGACTGAAGATCTAAAGGTCCCTGGTCCGATCCCGGGTTTCGGCAGCCGTTTGAATTTCAAGGTATCTGAAGTTTTAAAGAGAGCATGAGGCTGAAGAACTGAAAGCCTTTTGACAGAGACCGACAAACAGGCTTCAGCACCGATGAGACAGGTATACCTGGCAACTTCTAACATGCCGTAATAGCTCAGTTACGGACAACGTTAGGCTGAAGAGCTAAAAGTCCCTGCCTGATAACATTTGAAAGGTTTTACAGAGACCATTTATTCAAAATATGAATATTGTCAACAATTTTTAACACAGACCAACCAGTGGGTGATAGCAGCAATGTCACAGGTATACATGGCAAATGGTAACATGCCGAAATAGCTCAGTTGGGAGAGCGTTAGACTGAAGATCTAAAGGTCCCTGGTCCGATCCCGGGTTTCGGCAGCCGTTTGAATTTGATAGTATCTGAAGTTTTAAAGAGAGCATGAGGCTGAAGAACTGAAAGGCTTTTGACAGAGACCGACAAACAGGCTTCAGCACCGATGAGGCAGGTATACCTGGCAATTCTAACATGCCGTAATAGCTCAGTTACGGACAACGTTAGGCTGAAGAGCTAAAGGTCCCTGCCTGATAACAATTGAAAGGTTTTGCAGAGACCATTGATTCAAAATATGAATATTGTCAACAATTTTTAACACAGACCAACCAGTGGGTGATAGCAGCAATGTCACAGGTATACATGGCAACTTGTAACACGCCGCAATAGCTCAGTTGGGAGAGCGTTAGACTGAAGATCTAAAGGTCCCTGGTCCGATCCAGGGTTTCGGCAGCCGTTTGAATTTGAAAGTGTCTGAAGTTTTAAAGAGAGCATGAGGCTGAAGAACTGAAAGCTTTTTGACAGAGACCGACAAACAGGCTTCAGCACCGATGAGACAGGTATACCTGGCAACTTCTAACATGTCGTAATAGCTCAGTTACGGACAACGTTAGGCTGAAGAGCTAAAAGTCCCTGCCTGATAACATTTGAAAGGTTTTACAGAGACCATTGATTCAAAATATGAATATTGTCAACAATTTTTAACACAGACCAACCAGTGGGTGATAGCAGCAATGTCACAGGTATACATGGCAACTTGTAACACGCCGAAATAGCTCAGTTGGGAGAGCGTTAGACTGAAGATCTAAAGGTCCCTGGTCCGATCCCGGGTTTCGGCAGCAGTTTGAATTTGAAAGTATCTGAAGTTTTAAAGAGAGCATGAGGCTGAAGAACTGAAAGCCTTTTGACAGAGACCGACAAACAGGCTTCAGCACCGATGAGACAGGTATACCTGGCAACTTCTAACATGCCGTAATAGCTCAGTTACGGACAACGTTAGGCTGAAGAGCTAAAAGTCCCTGCCTGATAACAATTGAAAGGTTTTACAGAGACCATTGATTCAAAATATGAATATTGTCAACAATTTTTAACACAGACCAACCAGTGGGTGATAGCAGCAATGTCACAGGTATACATGGCAACTTGTAACACGCCGAAATAGCTCAGTTGGGAGAGCGTTAGACTGAAGATCTAAAGGTCCCTGGTCCGATCCCGGGTTTCGGCAGCCGTTTGAATTTGAAGGTATCTGAAGTTTTAAAGAGTGCATGAGGCTGAAGAACAGAAAGCCTTTTGACAGAGACCGACAAACAGGCTTCAGCACAGATGAGACAGGTATACCTGGCAACTTCTAATGTGCCGTAATAGCTCAGTTACGGACAACGTTAGGCTGAAGAGCTAAAGGTCCCTGCCTGATAACAATTGAAAGGTTTTACAGAGACCATTGATTCGAAATATGAATATTGTCAACAATTTTTAACACAGACCAACCAGTGGGTCATAGCAGCAATGTCACAGGTATACATGGCAACTTGTAACACGCCGAAATAGCTCAGTTGGGAGAGCGTTAGACTGAAGATCTAAAGGTCCCTGGTTCGATCCCGGGTTTCGGCAGCGGTTTGAATTTCAAGGTATCTGAAGTTTTAAAGAGTGCATGAGGCTGAAGAACTGAAAGCCTTTTGACAGAGACCGACAAACAGGCTTCAGCACCGATGACACAGGTATACCTGGCAACTTCTAACATGCTGTAATAGCTCAGTTACGGACAAGGTTAGGCTGAAGAGCTAAATGTCCCTCCCTGACTACAATTGAAAGGTTTTACAGAGACCATTGATTCAAAATATGAATATTGTCAACAATTTTTAACACAGACCAACCAGTGGGCGATAGCAGCAATGTCACAGGTATACATGGCAAATGGTAACATGCCGAAATAGCTCAGTTGGGAGAGCGTTAGACTGAAGATCTAAAGGTCCCTGGTCCGATCCCGGGTTTCGGCAGCCGTTTGAATTTGAAAGTATCTGAAGTTTTAAAGAGAGCATGAGGCTGTAGAACTGAAAGCCTTTTGACAGAGACCGACAAACAGGCTTCAGCACCGATGACACAGGTATACCTGGCAACTTCTAACATGCTGTAATAGCTCAGTTACGGACAAGGTTAGGCTGAAGAGCTAAATGTCCCTCCCTGACTACAATTGAAATGTTTTACAGACACCATTGATTCAAAATATGAATATTGTCAACAATTTTTAACACAGACCAACCAGTGGGTGATAGGAGCAATGTCACAGGTATACATGGCAACTTGTAACACGCCGAAATAGCTCAGTTGGGAGAGCGTTAGACTGAAGATCTAAAGGTCCCTGGTCCGATCCCGGGTTTCGGCAACCGTTTGAATTTCAAGGTATCTGAACTTTTAAAGAGAGCATGAGGCTGAAGAACTGAAAGCCTTTTGACAGAGACCGACAAACAGGCTTCAGCACCGATGAGACAGGTATACCTGGCAACTTCTAACATGCCGTAATAGCTCAGTTACGGACAACGTTAGGCTGAAGAGCTAAAAGTCCCTGCCTGATAACATTTGAAAGGTTTTACAGAGACCATTGATTCAAAATATGAATATTGTCAACAATTTTTAACACAGACCAACCAGTGGGTGATAGCAGCAATGTCACAGGTATACATGGCAAATGGTAACATGCCAAAATATCTCAGTTGGGAGAGCGTTAGACTGAAGATCTAAAGGTCCCTGGTCCGATCCCGGGTTTCGGCAGCCGTTTGAATTTGAAAGTATCTGAAGTTTTAAAGAGAGCATGAGGCTGAAGAACTGAAAGGCTTTTGACAGAGACCGACAAACAGGCTTCAGCACCGATGAGGCAGGTATACCTGGCAATTCTAACATGCCGTAATAGCTCAGTTACGGACAACGTTAGGCTGAAGAGCTAAAGGTCCCTGCCTGATAACAATTGAAAGGTTTTACAGAGACCATTGATTCAAAATATGAATATTGTCAACAATTTTTAACACAGACCAACCAGTGGATGATAGCAGCAATGTCACAGGTATACATGGCAACTTGTAACACGCCGAAATAGCTCAGTTGGGAGAGCGTTAGACTGAAGATCTAAAGGTCCCTGGTCCGATCCCGGGTTTCGGCAGCAGTTTGAATTTGAAAGTATCTGAAGTTTTAAAGAGAGCATGAGGCTGAAGAACTGAAAGCCTTTTGACAGAGACCGACAAACAGGCTTCAGCACCGATGAGACAGGTATACCTGGCAACTTCTAACATGCCGTAATAGCTCAGTTACGGACAAGGTTAGGCTGAAGAGCTAAATGTCCCTCCCTGACTACAATTGAAATGTTTTACAGACACCATTGATTCAAAATATGAATATTGTCAACAATTTTTAACACAGACCAACCAGTGGGTGATAGGAGCAATGTCACAGGTATACATGGCAACTTGTAACACGCCGAAATAGCTCAGTTGGGAGAGCGTTAGACTGAAGATCTAAAGGTCCCTGGTCCGATCCCGGGTTTCGGCAACCGTTTGAATTTCAAGGTATCTGAAGTTTTAAAGAGAGCATGAGGCTGAAGAACTGAAAGCCTTTTGACAGAGACCGACAAACAGGCTTCAGCACCGATGAGACAGGTATACCTGGCAACTTCTAACATGCCGTAATAGCTCAGTTACGGACAACGTTAGGCTGAAGAGCTAAAAGTCCCTGCCTGATAACATTTGAAAGGTTTTACAGAGACCATTTATTCAAAATATGAATGATGTCAACAATTTTTAACACAGACCAACCAGTGGGTGATAGCAGCAATGTCACAGGTATACATGGCAAATGGTATCATGCCGAAATAGCTCAGTTGGGAGAGCGTTAGACTGAAGATCTAAAGGTCCCTGGTCCGATCCCGGGTTTCGGCAGCCGTTTGAATTTGAAAGTACCTGAAGTTTTAAAGAGAGCATGAGGCTGAAGAACTGAAAGGCTTTTGACAGAGACCGACAAACAGGCTTCAGCACCGATGAGGCAGGTATACCTGGCAATTCTAACATGCCGTAATAGCTCAGTTACGGACAACGTTAGGCTGAAGAGCTAAAGGTCCCTGCCTGATAACAATTGAAAGGTTTTACAGAGACCATTGATTCAAAATATGAATATTGTCAACAATTTTTAACACAGACCAACCAGTGGGTGATAGCAGCAATGTCACAGGTATACATGGCAACTTGTAACACGCCGCAATAGCTCAGTTGGGAGAGCGTTAGACTGAAGATCTAAAGGTCCCTGGTCCGATCCAGGGTTTCGGCAGCCGTTTGAATTTGAAAGTATCTGAAGTTTTAAAGAGAGCATGAGGCTGAAGAACTGAAAGCTTTTTGACAGAGACCGACAAACAGGCTTCAGCACCGATGAGACAGGTATACCTGGCAACTTCTAACATGTCGTAATAGCTCAGTTACGGACAACGTTAGGCTGAAGAGCTAAAAGTCCCTGCCTGATAACATTTGAAAGGTTTTACAGAGACCATTGATTCAAAATATGAATATTGTCAACAATTTTTAACACAGACCAACCAGTGGGTGATAGCAGCAATGTCACAGGTATACATGGCAACTTGTAACACGCCGAAATAGCTCAGTTGGGAGAGCGTTAGACTGAAGATCTAAAGGTCCCTGGTCAGATCCCGGGTTTCGGCAGCAGTTTGAATTTGAAAGTATCTGAAGTTTTAAAGAGAGCATGAGGCTGAAGAACTGAAAGCCTTTTGACAGAGACCGACAAACAGGCTTCAGCACCGATGACACAGGTATACCTGGCAACTTCTAACATGCTGTAATAGCTCAGTTACGGACAAGGTTAGGCTGAAGAGCTAAATGTCCCTCCCTGACTACAATTGAAATGTTTTACAGACACCATTGATTCAAAATATGAATATTGTCAACAATTTTTAACACAGACCAACCAGTGGGTGATAGGAGCAATGTCACAGGTATACATGGCAACTTGTAACACGCCGAAATAGCTCAGTTGGGAGAGCGTTAGACTGAAGATCTAAAGGTCCCTGGTCCGATCCCGGGTTTCGGCAACCGTTTGAATTTCAAGGTATCTGAACTTTTAAAGAGAGCATGAGGCTGAAGAACTGAAAGCCTTTTGACAGAGACCGACAAACAGGCTTCAGCACCGATGAGACAGGTATACCTGGCAACTTCTAACATGCCTTAATAGCTCAGTTACGGACAACGTTAGGCTGAAGAGCTAAAAGTCCCTGCCTGATAACATTTGAAAGGTTTTACAGAGACCATTGATTCAAAATATGAATATTGTCAACAATTTTTAACACAGACCAACCAGTGGGTGATAGCAGCAATGTCACAGGTATAAATGGCAAATGGTAACATGCCGAAATAGCTCAGTTGGGAGAGCGTTAGACTGAAGATCTAAAGGTCCCTGGTCCGATCCCGGGTTTCGGCAGCCGTTTGAATTTGAAAGTATCTGAAGTTTTAAAGAGAGCATGAGGCTGAAGAACTGAAAGGCTTTTGACAGAGACCGACAAACAGGCTTCAGCACCGATGAGACAGGTATACCTGGCAATTCTAACATGCCGTAATAGCTCAGTTACGGACAACGTTAGGCTGAAGAGCTAAAGGTCCCTGCCTGATAACAATTGAAAGGTTTTACAGAGACCATTGATTCAAAATATGAATATTGTCAACAATTTTTAACACAGACCAACCAGTGGGTGATAGCAGCAATGTCACAGGTATACATGGCAACTTGTAACACGCCGAAATAGCTCAGTTGGGAGAGCGTTAGACTGAAGATCTAAAGGTCCCTGGTCCGATCCCGGGTTTCGGCAGCCGTTTGAATTTGAAAGTATCTGAAGTTTTAAAGAGAGCATGAGGCTGAAGAACTGAAAGCTTTTTGACAGAGACCGACAAACAGGCTTCAGCACCGATGAGACAGGTATACCTGGCAACTTCTAACATGTCGTAATAGCTCAGTTACGGACAACGTTAGGCTGATGAACTAAAAGTCCCTGCCTGATAACATTTGAAAGGTTTTACAGAGACCATTGATTCAAAATATGAATATTGTCAACAATTTTTAACACAGACCAACCAGTGGGTGATAGCAGCAATGTCACAGGTATACATGGCAACTTGTAACACGCCGAAATAGCTCAGTTGGGAGAGCGTTAGACTGAAGATCTAAAGGTCCCTGGTCCGATCCCGGGTTTCGGCAGCAGTTTGAATTTGAAAGTATCTGAAGTTTTAAAGAGAGCATGAGGCTGAAGAACTGAAAGCCTTTTGACAGAGACCGACAAACAGGCTTCAGCACCGATGAGACAGGTATACCTGGCAACTTCTAACATGCCGTAATAGCTCAGTTACGGACGTTAGGCTGAAGAGCTAAAAGTCCCTGCCTGATAACAATTGAAAGGTTTTACAGAGACCATTGATTCAAAATATGAATATTGTCAACAATTTTTAACACAGACCAACCAGTGGGCGATAGCAGCAATGTCACAGGTATACATGGCAACTTGTAACACGCCGAAATAGCTCAGTTGGGAGAGCGTTAGACTGAAGATCTAAAGGTCCCTGGTCCGATCCCGGGTTTCGGCAGCCGTTTGAATTTGAAGGTATCTGAAGTTTTAAAGAGTGCATGAGGCTGAAGAACAGAAAGCCTTTTGACAGAGACCGACAAACAGGCTTCAGCACAGATGAGACAGGTATACCTGGCAACTTCTAATGTGCCGTAATAGCTCAGTTACGGACAAGGTTAGGCTGAAGAGCTAAATGTCCCTCCCTGACTACAATTGAAACGTTTTACAGAGACCATTGATTCAAAATATGAATATTGTCAACAATTTTTAACACAGACCAACCAGTGGGCGATAGCAGCAATGTCACAGTTATACATGGCAAATGGTAACATGCCGAAATAGCTCAGTTGGGAGAGCGTTAGACTGAAGATCTAAAGGTCCCTGGTCCGATCCCGGGTTTTGGCAGCCATTTGAATTTGAAAGTATCTGAAGTTTTAAAAAGAGCATGAGGCTGTAGAACTGAAAGCCTTTTGACAGAGACCGACAAACAGGCTTCAGCACCGATGACACAGGTATACCTGGCAACTTCTAACATGCTGTAATAGCTCAGTTACGGACAAGGTTAGGCTGAAGAGCTAAATGCCCCTCCCTGACTACAATTGAAATGTTTTACAGACACCATTGATTCAAAATATGAATATTGTCAACAATTTTTAACACAGACCAACCAGTGGGTGATAGGAGCAATGTCACAGGTATACATGGCAACTTGTAACACGCCGAAATATCTCAGTTGGGAGACCGTTAGACTGAAGATCTAAAGGTCCCTGGTCCGATCCCGGGTTTCGGCAACCGTTTGAATTTGAAAGTATCTGAAGTTTTAAAGAGAGCATGAGGCTGAAGAACTGAAAGCCTTTTGACAGAGACCGACAAACAGGCTTCAGCACCGATGAGACCGGTATACCTGGCAACTTCTAACATGCCGTAATAGCTCAGTTACGGACAACGTTAGGCTGAAGAGCTAAAAGTCCCTGCCTGATAACAATTGAAAGGTTTTACAGAGACCATTGATTCAAAATATGAATATTGTCAACAATTTTTAACACAGACCAACCAGTGGGTGATAGCAGCAATGTCACAGGTATACATGGCAACTTGTAACACGCCGAAATAGCTCAGTTGGGAGAGCGTTAGACTGAAGATCTAAAGGTCCCTGGTCCGATCCCGGGTTTCGGCAGCAGTTTGAATTTGAAAGTATCTGAAGTTTTAAAGAGAGCATGAGGCTGAAGAACTGAAAGCCTTTTGACAGAGACCGACAAACAGGCTTCAGCACCGATGAGACAGGTATACCTGGCAACTTCTAACATGCCGTAATAGCTCAGTTACGGACAACGTTAGGCTGAAGAGCTAAAAGTCCCTGCCTGATAACAATTGAAAGGTTTTACAGAGACCATTGATTCAAAATATGAATATTGTCAACAATTTTTAACACAGACCAACCAGTGGGTGATAGCAGCAATGTCACAGGTATACATGGCAACTTGTAACACGCCGAAATAGCTCAGTTGGGAGAGCGTTAGACTGAAGATCTAAAGGTCCCTGGTTTGATCCCGGGTTTCGGCAGCGGTTTGAATTTCAAGGTATCTGAAGTTTTAAAGAGTGCATGAGGCTGAAGAACAGAAAGGCTTTTGACAGAGACCGACAAACAGGCTTCAGCACCGATGAGACAGGTATACCTGGCAACTTCTAACATGCTGTAATAGCTCAGTTACGGACAAGGTTAGGCTGAAGAGCTAAATGTCCCTCCCTGACTACAATTGAAATGTTTTACAGAGACCATTGATTCAAAATATGAATATTGTCAACAATTTTTAACACAGACCAACCAGTGGGCGATAGCAGCAATGTCACAGGTATACATGGCAAATGGTAACATGCCGAAATAGCTCAGTTGGGAGAGCGTTAGACTGAAGATCTAAAGGTCCCTGGTCCGATCCCGGGTTTCGGCAGCCGTTTGAATTTGAAAGTATCTGAAGTATTAAAGAGAGCATGAGGCTGTAGAACTGAAAGCCTTTTGACAGAGACCGACAAACAGGCTTCAGCACCGATGACACAGGTATACCTGGCAACTTCTAACATGCTGTAATAGCTCAGTTACGGACAAGGTTAGGCTGAAGAGCTAAATGTCCCTCCCTGACTACAATTGAAATGTTTTACAGACACCATTGATTCAAAATATGAATATTGTCAACAATTTTTAACACAGACCAACCAGTGGGTGATAGGAGCAATGTCACAGGTATACATGGCAACTTGTAACACGCCGAAATAGCTCAGTTGGGAGAGCGTTAGACTGAAGATCTAAAAGTCCGATCCCGGGTTTCGGCAACCGTTTGAATTTCAAGGTATTTGAAGTTTTAAAGAGTGCATGAGGCTGAAGAACTGAAAGCCTTTTGACAGAGACCGACAAACAGGCTTCAGCACCGATGAGACCGGTATACCTGGCAACTTCTAACATGCTGTAATAGCTCAGTTACGGACGAGGTTAGGCTGAAGAGCTAAATGTCCCTCCCTGACTACAATTGAAATGTTTTACAGAGACCATTGATTCAAAATATGAATATTGTCAACAATTTTTAACACAGACCAACCAGTGGGTGATAGCAGCAATGTCAGAGTTATACATGGCAAATTGTAACACGCCGAAATAGCTCAGTTGGGAGAGCGTTAGACTGAAGATCTAAAGGTCCCTGGTCCGATCCCGGGTTTCGGCAACCGTTTGAATTTGAAGGTATCTAAAGTCTTAAAGAGTGCATGAGGCTGAAGAACTGAAAGCTTTTTGACAGAGACCGACAAACAGGCTTCAGCACTGATGAGACAGGTATATCTGGCAATTCTAAGATGCCGTAATAGCTCAGTTAGGGACAACGTTAGGCTGAAGAGCTAAAGGTCCCTGCCTGATAACAATTGAAAGGATTTACAGACCCCATTGATTCAAAATATGAATATTGTCAACAATTTTTAACACAGACCAACCAGTGGGTGATAGCAGCAATGTCACAGGTATACATGGCAACTTGTAACACACCGAAATAGCTCAGTTGGGAGAGCGTTAGACTGAAGATCTAAAGGTCCCTGGTCCGATCCCGGGTTTCGGCAGCCATTTGAATTTGAAAGTATCTGAAGTTTTAAAGAAAGCATGAGGCTGAAGAACTGAAAGCTTTTTGACAGAGACCGACAAACAGGCTTCAGCACCGATGAGACAGGTATACCTGGCAATTCTAACATGCCGTAATAGCTCAGTTAGGGACAAGGTTACGCTGAAGAGCTAAAGGTCCCTGCCTGATACCAATTGAAAGGATTTACAGAGACCATTGATTCAAAATATGAATATTGTCAACAATTTTTAACACAGACCAACCAGTGGGTGATAGCAGCAATGTCAGAGTTATACATGGCAACTTGTAACACGCCGAAATAGCTCAGTTGGGAGAGCGTTAGACTGAAGATCTAAAGGTCCCTGGTCCGATCCCGGGTTTCGGCAACCGTTTGAATTTGAAGGTATCTAAAGTTTTAAAGAGTGCATGAGGCTGAAGAACTGAAAGCGTTTTGACAGAGACCGACAAACAGGCTTCAGCACTGATGAGACAGGTATACCTGGCAATTCTAACATGCCGTAATAGCTCAGTTAGGGACAAGGTTACGCTGAAGAGCTAAAGGTCCCTGCCTGATACCAATTGAAAGGATTTACAGAGACCATTGATTCAAAATATGAATATTGTCAACAATTTTTAACACAGACCAACCAGTGGGTGATAGCAGCAATGTCACATGCCAAATGGTAACATGCCAAAATAGCTCAGTTGGGAGAGCGTTAGACTGAAGATCTAAAGGTCCCTGGTCCGATCCCGGGTTTCGGCAGCCGTTTGAATTTGAAGGTATCTGAAGTTTTAAAGAGTGCATGAGGCTGAAGAACTGAAAGGCTTTTGAAAGAGACCGACAAACAGGCTTCAGCACCGATGAGACAGGTATACCTGGCAACTTCTAACATGCTGTAATAGCTCAGTTACGGACAAGGTTAGGCTGAAGAGCTAAATGTCCCTCCATGACTACAATTGAAATGTTTTACAGAGACCATTGATTCAAAATATGAATATTGTCAACAATTTTTAACACAGACCAACCAGTGGGCGATAGCAGCAATGTCACAGGTATACAAGGCAAATGGTAACATGCCGAAATAGCTCAGTTGGGAGAGCGTTAGACTGAAGATCTAAAGGTCCCTGGTCCAATCCCGGGTTTCGGCAGCCGTTTGAATTTGAAAGTATCTGAAGTTTTAAAGAGAGCATGAGGCTGTAGAACTGAAAGCCTTTTGACAGAGACCGACAAACAGGCTTCAACACCGATGACACAGGTATACCTGGCAACTTCTAACATGCTGTAATAGCTCAGTTACGGACAAGGTTAGGCTGAAGAGCTAAATGTCCCTCCCTTACTACAATTGAAATGTTTTACAGACACCATTGATTCAAAATATGAATATTGTCAACAATTTTTAACACAGACCAACCAGTGGGTGATAGGAGCAATGTCACAGGTATACATGGCAACTTGTAACACGCCGAAATAGCTCAGTTGGGAGAGCGTTAGACTGAAGATCTAAAGGTCCCTGGTCCGATCCCGGGTTTCGGCAACCGTTTGAATTTCAAGGTATCTAAAGTTTTAAAGAGTGCATGAGGCTGAAGAACTGAAAGCGTTTTGACAGAGACCGACAAATAGGCTTCAGCACCGATGAGGCAGGTATACCTGGCAATTCTAACATGCCGTAATAGCTCAGTTAGGGACAACGTTAGGCTGAAGAGCTAAAAGTCCCTGCCTGAAAACAATTGAAAGGTTTTACAGACACCATTGATTCAAAATATGAATATTGTCAACAATTTTTAACACAGACCAACCAGTGGGTGATAGCAGCAATGTCACAGGTATACATGGCAAATGGTAACATGCCGAAATAGCTCAGTTGGGAGAGCGTTAGACTGAAGATCTAAAGGTCCCTGGTCCGATCCCGGGTTTCGGCAGCCGTTTGAATTTGAAAGTATCTGAAGTTTTAAAGAGAGCATGAGGCTGTAGAACTGAAAGCCTTTTGACAGAGACCGACAAACAGGCTTCAACACCGATGACACAGGTATACCTGGCAACTTCTAACATGCTGTAATAGCTCAGTTACGGACAAGGTTAGGCTGAAGAGCTAAATGTCCCTCCCTGACTACAATTGAAATGTTTTACAGACACCATTGATTCAAAATATGAATATTGTCAACAATTTTTAACACAGACCAACCAGTGGGTGATAGGAGCAATGTCACAGGTATACATGGCAACTTGTAACACGCCGAAATAGCTCAGTTGGGAGAGCGTTAGACTGAAGATCTAAAGGTCCTTGGTCCGATCCCGGGTTTCGGCAACCGTTTGAATTTCAAGGTATCTGAAGTTTTAAAGAGTGCATGAGGCTGAAGAACTGAAAGCCTTTTGACAGAGACCGACAAACAGGCTTCAGCACCGATGAGACCGGTATACCTGGCAACTTCTAACATGCTGTAATAGCTCAGTTGCGGACAAGGTTAGGCTGAAGAGCTAAATCTCCCTCCCTGACTACAATTGAAATGTTTTACAGAGACCATTGATTCAAAATATGAATATTGTCAACAATTTTTATCACAGACCAACCAGTGGGTGATAGGAGCAATGTCACAGGTATACATGGCAACTTGTAACACGCCGAAATAGCTCAGTTGGGAGAGCGTTAGACTGAAGATCTAAAGGTCCCTGGTCCGATCCCGGGTTTCGGCAGCCGTTTGAATTTGAAGGTATCTGAAGTTTTAAAGAGTGCATGAGGCTGAAGAACTGAAAGGCTTTTGACAGAGACCGACAAACAGGCTTCAGCACCGATGAGACAGGTATACCTGGCAACTTCTAACATGCTGTAATAGCTCAGTTACGGACAAGGTTAGGCTGAAGAGCTAAATGTCCCTCCCTGACTACAATTGAAATGTTTTACAGAGACCATTGATTCAAAATATGAATATTGTCAACAATTTTTAACACAGACCAACCAGTGGACGATAGCAGCAATGTCACAGGTATACATGGCAAATGGTAACATGCCGAAATAGCTCAGTTGGGAGAGCGTTAGACTGAAGATCTAAAGGTCCCTGGTCCGATCCCGGGTTTCGGCAGCCGTTTGAATTTGAAAGTATCTGAAGTTTTAAAGAGAGCATGAGGCTGTAGAACTGAAAGCCTTTTGACAGAGACCGACAAACAGGCTTCAGCACCGATGACACAGGTATACCTGGCAACTTCTAACATGCTGTAATAGCTCAGTTACGGACAAGGTTAGGCTGAAGAGCTAAATGTCCCTCCCTGTCTACAATTGAAATGTTTTACAGACACCATTGATTCAAAATATGAATATTGTCAACAATTTTTAACACAGACCAACCAGTGGGTGATAGGAGCAATGTCACAGGTATACATGGCAACTTGTAACACGCCGAAATAGCTCAGTTGGGAGAGCGTTAGACTGAAGATCTAAAGGTCCCTGGTCCGATCCCGGGTTTCGGCAACCGTTTGAATTTCAAGGTATCTAAAGTTTTAAAGAGTGCATGAGGCTGAAGAACTGAAAGCGTTTTGACAGAGACCGACAAACAGGCTTCAGCACTTATGAGACAGGTATACCTGGCAACTTCTAACATGTCGTAATAGCTCACTTACGGACAACGTTAGGCTGAAGAGCTAAAAGTCCCTGCCTGATAACATTTGAAAGGTTTTACAGAGACCATTGATTCAAAATATGAATATTGTCAACAATTTTTAACACAGACCAACCAGTGGGTGATAGCAGCAATGTCACAGGTATACATGGCAAATGGTAACATGCCGAAATAGCTCAGTTGGGAGAGCGTTAGACTGAAGATCTAAAGGTCCCTGGTCCGATCCCGGGTTTCGGCAGCCGTTTGAATTTGAAAGTATCTGAAGTTTTAAAGAGAGCATGAGGCTGAAGAACTGAGAGGCTTTTGACAGAGACCGACAAATAGGCTTCAGCACCGATGAGGCAGGTATACCTGGCAATTCTAACATGCCGTAATAGCTCAGTTAGGGACAACGTTAGGCTGAAGAGCTAAAGGTCCCTGCCTGAAAACAATTGAAAGGTTTTACAGACACCATTGATTCAAAATATGAATATTGTCAACAATTTTTATCACAGACCAACCAGTGGGTGATAGGAGCAATGTCACAGGTATACATGGCAACTTGTAACACGCCGAAATAGCTCAGTTGGGAGAGCGTTAGACTGAAGATCTAAAGGTCCCTGGTCCGATCCCGGGTTTCGGCAGCCGTTTGAATTTGAAAGTATCTGAAGTTTTAAAGAGAGCATGAGGCTGTAGAACTGAAAGCCTTTTGACAGAGACCGACAAACAGGCTTCAACACCGATGACACAGGTATACCTGGCAACTTCTAACATGCTGTAATAGCTCAGTTACGGACAAGGTTAGGCTGAAGAGCTAAATGTCCCTCCCTGACTACAATTGAAATGTTTTACAGACACCATTGATTCAAAATATGAATATTGTCAACAATTTTTAACACAGACCAACCAGTGGGTGATAGGA
This sequence comes from Cololabis saira, assembly GCF_033807715.1. NCBI lineage: Eukaryota > Metazoa > Chordata > Actinopteri > Beloniformes > Belonidae > Cololabis > Cololabis saira. The sequence continues at coordinate 42,023,665 of NC_084594.1, forward strand.
GCAATGTCACAGGTATACATGGCAACTTGTAACACGCCGAAATAGCTCAGTTGGGAGAGCGTTAGACTGAAGATCTAAAGGTCCTTGGTCCGATCCCGGGTTTCGGCAACCGTTTGAATTTCAAGGTATCTGAAGTTTTAAAGAGTGCATGAGGCTGAAGAACTGAAAGCCTTTTGACAGAGACCGACAAACAGGCTTCAGCACCGATGAGACCGGTATACCTGGCAACTTCTAACATGCTGTAATAGCTCAGTTGCGGACAAGGTTAGGCTGAAGAGCTAAATCTCCCTCCCTGACTACAATTGAAATGTTTTACAGAGACCATTGATTCAAAATATGAATATTGTCAACAATTTTTAACACAGACCAACCAGTGGGTGATAGCAGCAATGTCAGAGTTATACATGGCAACTTGTAACACGCCGAAATAGCTCAGTTGGGAGAGCGTTAGACTGAAGATCTAAAGGTCCCTGGTCCGATCCCGGGTTTCGGCAACCGATTGAATTTGAATGTATCTAAAGTTTTAAAGAGTGCATGAGGCTGATGAACTGAAAGCGTTTTGACAGAGACCGACAAACAGGCTTCCGCACTGATGAGACAGGTATACCTGGCAATTCTAACATGCCGTAATAGCTCAGTTAGGGACAACGTTAGGCTGAAGAGCTAAAGGTCCCTGCCTGATAACAATTGAAAGGATTTACAGAGACCATTGATTCAAAATATGAATATTGTCAACAATTTTTAACACAGACCAACCAGTGGGTGATAGCAGCAATGTCACAGGTATACATGGCAACTTGTAACACGCCGAAATAGCTCAGTTGGGAGAGCGTTAGACTGAAGATCTAAAGGTCCCTGGTCCGATCCCGGGTTTCGGCAGCCGTTTGAATTTGAAAGTATCTGAAGTTTTAAAGAGAGCATGAGGCTGAAGAACTGAAAGCCTTTTGACAGAGACCGACAAACAGGCTTCAGCACCGATGAGACAGGTATACCTGGCAACTTCTAACATGCCGTAATAGCTCAGTTACGGACAACGTTAGGCTGAAGAGCTAAAAGTCCCTGCCTGATAACATTTGAAAGGTTTTACAGAGACCATTGATTCAAAATATGAATATTGTCAACAATTTTTAACACAGACCAACCAGTGGGTGATAGCAGCAATGTCACAGGTATACATGGCAAATGGTAACATGCCGAAATAGCTCAGTTGGGAGAGCGTTAGACTGAAGATCTAAAGGTCCCTGGTCCGATCCCGGGTTTCGGCAGCCGTTTGAATTTGAAAGTATCTGAAGTTTTAAAGAGAGCATGAGGCTGAAGAACTGAGAGGCTTTTGACAGAGACCGACAAATAGGCTTCAGCACCGATGAGGCAGGTATACCTGGCAATTCTAACATGCCGTAATAGCTCAGTTAGGGACAACGTTAGGCTGAAGAGCTAAAGGTCCCTGCCTGAAAACAATTGAAAGGTTTTACAGACACCATTGATTCAAAATATGAATATTGTCAACAATTTTTATCACAGACCAACCAGTGGGTGATAGGAGCAATGTCACAGGTATACATGGCAACTTGTAACACGCCGAAATAGCTCAGTTGGGAGAGCGTTAGACTGAAGATCTAAAGGTCCCTGGTCCGATCCCGGGTTTCGGCAGCCGTTTGAATTTGAAAGTATCTGAAGTTTTAAAGAGAGCATGAGGCTGTAGAACTGAAAGCCTTTTGACAGAGACCGACAAACAGGCTTCAACACCGATGACACAGGTATACCTGGCAACTTCTAACATGCTGTAATAGCTCAGTTACGGACAAGGTTAGGCTGAAGAGCTAAATGTCCCTCCCTGACTACAATTGAAATGTTTTACAGACACCATTGATTCAAAATATGAATATTGTCAACAATTTTTAACACAGACCAACCAGTGGGTGATAGGAGCAATGTCACAGGTATACATGGCAACTTGTAACACGCCGAAATAGCTCAGTTGGGAGAGCGTTAGACTGAAGATCTAAAGGTCCTTGGTCCGATCCCGGGTTTCGGCAACCGTTTGAATTTCAAGGTATCTGAAGTTTTAAAGAGTGCATGAGGCTGAAGAACTGAAAGCCTTTTGACAGAGACCGACAAACAGGCTTCAGCACCGATGAGACCGGTATACCTGGCAACTTCTAACATGCTGTAATAGCTCAGTTGCGGACAAGGTTAGGCTGAAGAGCTAAATCTCCCTCCCTGACTACAATTGAAATGTTTTACAGAGACCATTGATTCAAAATATGAATATTGTCAACAATTTTTAACACAGACCAACCAGTGGGTGATAGCAGCAATGTCAGAGTTATACATGGCAACTTGTAACACGCCGAAATAGCTCAGTTGGGAGAGCGTTAGACTGAAGATCTAAAGGTCCCTGGTCCGATCCCGGGTTTCGGCAACCGATTGAATTTGAATGTATCTAAAGTTTTAAAGAGTGCATGAGGCTGATGAACTGAAAGCGTTTTGACAGAGACCGACAAACAGGCTTCCGCACTGATGAGACAGGTATACCTGGCAATTCTAACATGCCGTAATAGCTCAGTTAGGGACAACGTTAGGCTGAAGAGCTAAAGGTCCCTGCCTGATAACAATTGAAAGGATTTACAGAGACCATTGATTCAAAATATGAATATTGTCAACAATTTTTAACACAGACCAACCAGTGGGTGATAGCAGCAATGTCACAGGTATACATGGCAACTTGTAACACGCCGAAATAGCTCAGTTGGGAGAGCGTTAGACTGAAGATCTAAAGGTCCCTGGTCCGATCCCGGGTTTCGGCAGCCGTTTGAATTTGAAAGTATCTGAAGTTTTAAAGAGAGCATGAGGCTGAAGAACTGAAAGCCTTTTGACAGAGACCGACAAACAGGCTTCAGCACCGATGAGACAGGTATACCTGGCAACTTCTAACATGCCGTAATAGCTCAGTTACGGACAACGTTAGGCTGAAGAGCTAAAAGTCCCTGCCTGATAACATTTGAAAGGTTTTACAGAGACCATTGATTCTAAATATGAATATTGTCAACAATTTTTAACACAGACCAACCAGTGGGCGATAGCAGCAATGTCACAGGTATACATGGCAAATGGTAACATGCCGAAATAGCTCAGTTGGGAGAGCGTTAGACTGAAGATCTAAAGGTCCTTGGTCCGATCCCGGGTTTCGGCAGCCGTTTGAATTTGAAAGTATCTGAAGTTTTAAAGAGAGCATGAGGCTGTAGAACTGAAAGCCTTTTGACAGAGACCGACAAACAGGCTTCAGCACCGATGACACAGGTATACCTGGCAACTTCTAACATGCTGTAATAGCTCAGTTACGGACAAGGTTAGGCTGAAGAGCTAAATGTCCCTCCCTGACTACAATTGAAATGTTTTACAGACACCATTGATTCAAAATATGAATATTGTCAACAATTTTTATCACAGACCAACCAGTGGGTGATAGGAGCAATGTCACAGGTATACATGGCAACTTGTAACACGCCGAAATAGCTCAGTTGGGAGAGCGTTAGACTGAAGATCTAAAGGTCCCTGGTCCGATCCCGGGTTTCGGCAACCATTTGAATTTCAAGATATCTGAAGTTTTAAAGAGTGCATGAGGCTGAAGAACTGAAAGCCTTTTGACAGAGACCGACAAACAGGCTTCAGCACCGATGAGACCGGTATACCTGGCAACTTCTAACATGCTGTAATAGCTCAGTTACGGACAAGGTTAGGCTGAAGAGCTAAAGGTCCCGGCCTGATAACAATTGAAATGTTTTACAGAGACCATTGATTCAAAATATGAATATGGTCAACAATTTTTAACACAGACCAACCAGTGGGTGATAGCAGCAATGTCACAGGTATACATGGCAAATGGTAACATGCCGAAATAGCTCAGTTGGGAGAGCGTTAGACTGAAGATCTAAAGGTCCCTGGTCCGATCCCGGGTTTCGGCAGCCGTTTGAATTTGAAAGTATCTGAAGTTTTAAAGAGAGCATGAGGCTGAAGAACTGAAAGGCTTTTGACAGAGACCGACAAACAGGCTTCAGCACCGATGAGGCAGGTATACCTGGCAATTCTAACATGCCGTAATAGCTCAGTTAGGGACAACGTTAGGCTGAAGAGCTAAAGGTCCCTGCCTGATAACAATTGAAAGGTTTTACAGAGACCATTGATTCAAAATATGAATATTGTCAACAATTTTTAACACAGACCAACCAGTGGGTGATAGCAGCAATGTCACAGGTATACATGGCAACTTGTAACACGCCGAAATAGCTCAGTTGGGAGAGCGTTAGACTGAAGATCTAAAGGTCCCTGGTCCGATCCCGGGTTTCGGCAGCAGTTTGAATTTGAAAGTATCTGAAGTTTTAAAGAGAGCATGAGGCTGAAGAACTGAAAGGCTTTTGACAGAGACCGACAAACAGGCTTCAGCACCGATGAGACAGGTATACCTGGCAACTTCTAACATGCCGTAATAGCTCAGTTACGGACAACTTTAGGCTGAAGAGCTAAAAGTCCCTGCCTGATAACATTTGAAAGGTTTTACAGAGACCATTGATTCAAAATATGAATATTGTCAACAATTTTTAACACAGACCAACCAGTGGGTGATAGCAGCAATGTCACAGGTATACATGGCAAATGGTAACATGCCGAAATAGCTCAGTTGGGAGAGCGTTAGACTGAAGATCTAAAGGTCCCTGGTCCGATCCCGGGTTTCGGCAGCCGTTTGAATTTGAAAGTATCTGAAGTTTTAAAGAGAGCATGAGGCTGTAGAACTGAAAGCCTTTTGACAGAGACCGACAAACAGGCTTCAGCACCGATGACACAGGTATACCTGGCAACTTCTAACATGCTGTAATAGCTCAGTTACGGACAAGGTTAGGCTGAAGAGCTAAATGTCCCTCCCTGACTACAATTGAAATGTTTTACAGACACCATTGATTCAAAATATGAATATTGTCAACAATTTTAACACAGACCAACCAGTGGGTGATAGGAGCAATGTCACAGGTATACATGGCAACTTGTAACACGCCGAAATAGCTCAGTTGGGAGAGCGTTAGACTGAAGATCTAAAGGTCCCTGGTCCGATCCCGGGTTTCGGCAACCGTTTGAATTTCAAGGTATCTGAAGTTTTAAAGAGTGCATGAGGCTGAAGAACTGAAAGCCTTTTGACAGAGACCGACAAACAGGCTTCAGCACCGATGAGACAGGTATACCTGGCAACTTCTAACATGCTGTAATAGCTCAGTTATGGACAAGGTTAGGCTGAAGAGCTAAATGTCCCTCCCTGACTACAATTGAAATGTTTTACAGAGACCATTGATTCAAAATATGAATATTTTCAACAATTTTTAACACAGACCAACCATTGGGTGATAGCAGCAATGTCACAGGTATACATGGCAACTTAAAACACGCCGAAATAGCTCAGTTGGGAGAGTGTTAGACTGAAGATCTGAAGGTCCCTGGTCCGATCCCGGGTTTCTGCAGCCGTTTGAATTTAAAAGTATCTGAAGTTTTAAAGATAGCATGAGACTGAAGAACTGAAAGCCTTTTGACAGAGACCGACAAACAGGCTTCAGCACCGATGAGGCAGGTATACCTGGCAACTTCTAACGTGCCGTAATAGCTCAGTTAGGGACAACGTTAGGCTGAAGAGCTAAAGGTCCCTGCCTGATAACAATTGAAAGGTTTTACAGAGACCATTGATTCAAAATATGAATATTGTCAACAATTTTTAACACAGACCAACCAGTGGGTGATAGCAGCAATGTCAGAGTTATACATGGCAACTTGTGACACGCCGAAATAGCTCAGTTGGGAGAGCGTTAGACTGAAGATCTAAAGGTCCCTGGTCCGATCCCGGGTTTCGGCAGCCATTTGAATTTGAAAGTATCTGAAGTTTTAAAGAGAGCATGAGGCTGAAGAACTGAAAGCTTTTTGACAGAGACCGACAAACAGGTTGCAGCACCGATGAGGCAGGTGTACCTGGCAACTTCTAACATGCCGTAATAGCTCAGTTAGGGACAACTTTAGGCTGAAGAGCTAAAGGTCCCTGCCTGATAACAATTGAAAGGTTTTAAAAGTTTTACAGAAACCATTGATTCAAAATATGAATATTGTCAACAATTTTTAACACAGACCAACCAGTGGGTGATAGCAGCAATGTCACAGGTATACATGGCAATTTGTAACACGCCGAAATAGTTCAGTTGGGAGAGCGTTAGACTGAAGATCTAAAGGTCCCTGGTTGCAGCACCGATGAGGCAGGTACACCTGGCAACTTCTAACATGCCGTAATAGCTCAGTTTGACACAGACCGGCCAGTAGGTGGCAGTACCAATGTGACAGGTACAGTGGGGAGAACAAGTATTTGATACACTGCCGATTTTGCAGGTTTTCCCACTTGAAAAGCATGTAGAAGTCTGTAATTTTTATCATAGGTACTCTTCAACTGTGAGTGATGGAATCAAAAAAAAAATCCAGAATCACATTGTATGATTTGTAAGTAATTAATTTGCCTTTTATTGCATGACATAAGTATTTGATACATCAGAAAAACAGAACTTAATATTTGGTACAGAAACCTTTGTTTGCAATTACAGAGATCAGACGTTTCCTGTAGTTCTTGACCAGGTTTGCACACACTGCAGCAGGGATTTTGGCCCACTCCTCCATACAGATCTTCTCCAGATCCTTCAGGTTTCGGGGCTGTCGCTGGGCAATACGGACTTTCAGCTCCCTCCAAAGATTTTCTATTGGGTTCAGGTCTGGAGACTGGCTAGGCCAGTCCAGGGCCTTGAAATGCTTCTTACGGAGCCACTCCTTAGTTGCCCTGGCTGTGTGTTTCGGGTCGTTGTCATGCTGGAAGACCCAGCCACGACCCATCTTCAATGCTCTTACTGAGGGAAGGAGGTTGTTGGCCAAGATCTCGCGATACATGGCCCCATCCATCCTCCCCTCAATATGTTGCAGTCGTCCTGTCCCCTTTGCAGAAAAGCATCCCCAAAGAATGATGTTTCCACCTCCATGCTTCACGGTTGGGATGGTGTTCTTGCGGTTGTACTCATCCTTCTTCTTCCTCCAAACACAGCGAATGGAGTTTATAGTAGGGGGGCCTACTACTTTTGGCAATTTTGGAATGTTAATTTTTGTAAACTTGTATATCTTGTTTCTTTATGTTCCCAGGATGCCAAAAAAACATGTTTACAATTTTTTTGGTCGGGTTTAGCATGTGTAATTAGCATAATCAGCTAATTAATTGCCAAAAACGGAAATGACGATAACGTCGCTTCTAGGTAACTTATAAAAGTGATCTAAGAGACAAAGTCCATGTTTGTGATGACCAGAAATTCAACTATTACCACTGTGAGGTCATACAACCTTTCTTAATTAGCATGATTAGCATAGATTATGCAAAAACTAAGTGGAAATCAGCAAATTGCTGTATTTATTATGTTTAGTAAGCCTCTCACAGACTCTTAAGGATTGTTATCTTCCTATAAATAAATCATACACCATATGACTATGTAATAATTGTTATAATCACACCAAAACCATAAACAGCTACATGTTTTAGCTTTATGTTAATTATCAAACCGTTTATAAAATAACGAACATGACAAATGGTCACAGAATTATCACATCATTTTAATATTTACACAATGATTTCAAACACATTCACATCAAAGGGTCTCCATCTTCATCATCATCATCATCATCAATCCCCAACAGTGCCTTACTGACATTATCACAGACCTCTTCATCTGCCCCACACATGCACAACTCAGAGCAGTTCAAATTTTGCGATCTACAAGAACAATGTGACACACACTTGGATTTCTTGCAGCCACATTTGATCAGTTGAGTAATTGTTCCTGGGGCTGGGGGATCCCTTGTCGTGACTGGGACCAGGTGATCTCCATCAGTCTCCCATCCATACTCGGTTGCTGCGGGCATCTGTGGGTTAGGGATGTGGTCCTGATCCCATACCATCGCCTGGTAATGTGCACGGGCAATTGCTTGGTGCAATGCTCCATTTGTAGGTGGAAGCTTCTCTGACTCTAACTGTTTTCTTGTAAATAACCTCCATCTTAGCTCACTAACGTCCACAAGATTTGTTCCAGGCTCATATAGCTGGTAAACAAATGCTTCAATCTTTTTTTCAGTATCAAGACTGAGCTTTGTTGTAGCTCCGAGAGCAGCAAATGCAGATATTACCTCCTCAGGACACCTGTTTAGGGCTTGCCAAAAGGTTAACTTCCCCTTTCCAGCAAAATGACCTGTCTGGTCTGCTCCAGAGAAGGCATGGAAACCTGGTAAGGCTGAAGTCCTAGTTTTGCCCCAATGCCTGCACTACTGGTGAGATGATGCGTTTTTTGTTCCCCACACCTGTGACAAAATAGCTGTCCTTGCAGAGCTGATGGTACCGTCGGATTGCAAGAACAAATACATCAGTGTCAGGGGACTCAATGTAGAGCTGTGTTGCTCCTCTTCGTGCAGCATCCAGGCTGTGCAGGATTATCTGTGTGTCGGCCTCTTCCTGTGAGCTGTGGAGATGTTTAACATCTATAGAGTTGGAGCTGACATCCTGCCTTGACGTGATTATGAAAACATTCGGTTTCCCCTGGAAGTGTTCAAGGGCTTTCTTAGCAAGGTAGACTGTCAGCTCATCCTTGGTGCTAGTACTTGACAAGAATTGTTTTTCTGACACCTTCCCTATCGGTGTGTTGTCTTCCACATGATAAGTGGTACAAGTTTTGCCACCCTGACGTCGCTTGCGTGTTGCCTCCTTCAGTGAACATACAATATCATAGCGGTCAAACACTACATGAATCTCACTATGGTCCTTGGTCTTCCTGACCAGTGTGGCTATGAAGTGGTCAGCCCACTGGGAACATGTCTTGATCCATGGTGGCTTTCCCATTGCCTGTAGAAGTGCCATTCCATCTATGACAGTTACACTCTTAGCTGGCAGGGGACAACTGTCAGTGATAGCATTCTGTGGTTGCTGATCAACACCAACATCACCAGTCATCTTCTCATTCGGCAGCCCCTCGAGAATGGTCATGAGCTTGCTCTTGTCTGTGCAGGGCCGCAGGTCACCAGTCACTGTAAAGAGGGCACGTGGTTTGGCAGTGAATTCGTGCTGGCCAATGGCTTCATTGAGATTGATCTCTGGCCGTGATCAAGCCACAATCAGCATTCGAGCAAACAGTGACCTGTCATCCTTCAATTCCACCACCTGGTCAGCGAGCTTGTGCTTCACCACTTTTCCTGCACTCTTCCACGTCTTCAGTTTCATTCTGGCCCAGACACTAACTTCATTTTTGTTAATCCGATCATTCACAAAAGCAACATAGTTCTGCTGGCCAATTTCTTCTTGGCTACATACATCTTTCTCCACATGGGGTGGCATCACAACTTTTGTGATGATATTGGGTAGGTCTTTGCCATCATATGTGAAAGGATTCAAAGATGACTTGATCACATGCTTCAATCGAAGGAATCGTTCGGTGGTGGAGTTTTTACTCTCTTTCACACTCTTTCACACGTGCATATTCAGATTATGAAATGTGGTATGACTTCACAGTGGTAACAGTTGAATTCCTGGTCATTACAAACATGGATTTAGACTCTTAGAACATCTGTATATGTTACCTAGAAGCAAAGATACTGTCATTTTCGTTTTTGGCAATTAATTAGCTAATTATGCTAATTACACATGCTAAAATTGACCTAAAAAATTGTAAACATGTTTTTTTGGCATCCTGAGACCCCCAAGAATAAAGATATGCAAGTTTACAAAAATTAACATTCCAAAATCACCAGCATCAGAATCTGATGAGTAGGCCCCCCTACTATTAGACCAAAAAGCTCTATTTTAGTCTCATCAGACCACATGACCTTCTCCCATTCCTCCTCTGGATCATCCAGATGGTCATTGGCAAACTTCAGACGGGCCTTGACATGCACTGGCTTGAACAGGGGGACCTTGCGTGCGCTGCAGGATTTTAATCCATGACGGCGTAGTGTGTTACTAATGGTTTTCTTTGAGACTGTGGTCCCAGCTCTCTTCAGGTCATTGACCAGGTCCTGCCGTGTAGTTCTGGGCTGATCCCTAACCTTCCACATGATCATTGATGCCCCACGAGGTGAGATTTTGCATGGAGCCCCAGACCGAGGGAGATTGACCGTCATCTTGAACTTCTTCCATTTTCTAATAATTGCGCCAACAGTTGTTGCCTTTCACCAAGCTGCTTGCCTATTGTCCTGTAGCCCATCCCAGCCTTGTGCAGGTCTACAATTTTATCCCTGATGTCCTTACACAGCTCTCTGGTCTTGGCCATTGTGGAGAGGTTGGAGTTTGTTTGATTGAGTGTGTGGACAGGTGTCTTTTATACAGGTAACGAGTTCAAACAGGTGCAGTTAATACAGGTAATGAGTGGAGAACAGGAGAGCTTCTTAAAGAAGAACTAACAGGTCTGTGAGAGCCGGAAGTCTTACTGGTTGACAGGTGATCAAATACTTATGTCATGCAATAAAATGCAAATTAATTACTTAAAAATCATACAATGTGATTCTGGATTTTTTTTTAGATTCCATCACTCACAGTTGAAGAGTACCTATGATAAAAATTACAGACTTCTACATGCTTTTCAAGTGGGAAAACCTGCAAAATCGGCAGTGTATCAAATACTTGTTCTCCCCACTGTATACTTGACAACTTCTAGCATCCCAAAGTACGTCAGTTGGGAGAGAGTTAGACTGAAGTTTTAAAGGTCCCTTGCTAATATGAGTTAAAAGGTGTTCACAGTCTGTCAAACAAATGACATTAAAATTAGATAATAGTTTAAATTTACATTAGCACCATGAGTCTGTTGGCTTTGGGTCTATTGAACATTGTTTTTCGAATGAACACAATTCTCATCACTCTCCACATCTCCACCTGGGAGACTTCTCTTCAAAACAACGAAAAAAGAAAATCTCAAAGTTGAATAAGGTAGACAGAAATATTTTCAGTCTTTGACAAATTATTGCGATATCTGCTATTGCCGATAAGAAAATAATCAAATGACGAAGGCTACTACTACTACTGTCATTTAGCAGACGCTTTTATCCAAATGTGTGAAAGAAACATTTCCTGTGAGTCTAATACTCAAACCGAAGCTGCCTTTCAACTATCATCTGACAGATGTACATAATATTTGAACTTTGAATAGGTAATTCTTTAAAGAGATTGTGTGGTTTAGTTCTTTAGTTGCGTGTGAAGCAGATTACCCTTGACTGGCAGCCTGTAACTCTGAACAGATTTCAGCCCCTGCCTAGCTGGCACCAATGCACAGAGGGAGCATGTCAGAAGCAAGGTGAGAAACTTAGTTCCACAAAAGAGAGCAAGTGAAAGCAAAGCGCTCCCTGCCTCTCCCATTCCTTGCCTCCTCTTCTGGGTTACACCAGCAAGATCAAACAGCTCTGAAGTGGGGAAGGCACCTTCAAATTGCTGTTATATATTTGTTTGAAATGTGGTTTTTCCTTTCTTGTCCTCGCACAGCCACTAGGGCAACTGCCTTTGATATCTACTTCAAGAGCTTGACCTCTCACCTCTGAAAAGGACATGACGTCCCTTGGTGGGTTACTCACAGTCAGGTGTTGTAGGAGAACCCTCCAAGCTAAAGATGAATCATCTTACTCATTTACACATTTTAAAATAAATAGTGTTTTCCTGCACTTAACTGCAGCCCAAGACAAGAGAGCAGTAGGAAGTCACAAACACAGCTACATCATGTTTTTTTGTTGTTTTTTTTCTTTCTTAAAAACTCAAAAGGTCGGCAGCTTTGATTTCAACTGTGAGCCCTAAAACGGAAATATTCCAATGGAACATAGACAGAGGTCATCTTTGAGACGTCTCATATATTTTGTTTTCTACATTGTTTTACACTGGTAAAAGAGATATCTAGTTTCATACTCGAACCTCTCACTCATGTTTTAGGTCTATCCATGGAAACTGGTATTGTTCCAAAGGATTTAAAAAAAGCAAAAATTACACCTTTATTTAAAACTGGTGATTCAGGAAATTTTACAAATTATCGTCCTGTGTCTATCTTACCTTGTTTTTCTAAAATTTTGGAGAAATTAATTTATAATAGAATTTTAAAACATCTAGATGAGCACAACATACTATACGAGCATCAGTATGGATTTAGAAAAGGTCACTCCACCTATATGGCATTATTGCAACTCACAGACAAAGTACATACAGCTATAAATGACAACAAATTTGCACTTGGTATTTTTTTAGATCTCAGTAAAGCATTTGACACAGTTAATTATGACATTTTGTTAGCTAAAATGAAACATTATGGCTTCCAAGGAAATATACTCAAATGGTTTGCAAATTATATGAGTGAGAGGGAACAATATGTAGTTATAAATGGTTGTGCCTCAAATATAACTCAGATATCATGCGGTGTTCCGCAAGGATCTATCTTAGGACCCTTATTATTTCTTATTTACATAAATGATTTTTCATCAGTTTGTAAATTTTCTTTTCCCATTTTATTTGCTGATGATACCAATATGATTTTATCACATACTGATTTACATACTCTAATTAATAATACAAATGAAGAAATGATGAGAATCTCAAAATGGTTCCAACTCAACAAGCTTGCATTAAATATCAAAAAATCAAATTTTATCATATTTGCAGGTAGGGGTAGGAAATATCTTAAAGATTATATTAGAGTAGCAGTAGATGGAAATGAAATTTCCCAAGTCTCACATACTCGATTTTTGGGTATTTTGGTTGATGAGAAATTGAATTGGAAAAAACATATACATTTCATTCATAATAAAACTGTGAAGTCATTGGGAATCATCAGCAAACTGCAGAATCTCGTTAATATTTCTTGCTTATTAACTCTGTATTATTCTATGATTTATCCTTATTTGATTTATGGTAATATTGTTTGGGCAAATACATACCCTTCCAGTCTTCGTCAACTTTATTTAATGCAAAAACGATTTGTAAGACTGGCAACTTTTTCTAACTCTACGGAACCTTCTACTCCTTTGTTCAGAAAACTCAAACTTCTTTCAGTATTTGACATAAATATTCATCAGATATGTGTGTTTTTATACAAACATATGTTTTTGCCTTTTTCTTTACCACTATCGTTTTGTAATTTTTTCACTTATAATTCTCAAATACATTCATATAAAACTAGACAGGTTAATCATTTTCATCTTCCTTTTTATAAAACTAAACACGGCCAGTTTTCCCTCAGATATCGCGGTGTGCAGATATGGAACTCCAAATCTCACATTATCAAAAGCTCTGCTTCTCTAGAGATTTTTAAAAGAAATGTATCATCTCATTTAATTCACATTTAAAAAATGGCAAGTTTTCTTTGTTTTTTTTGTTTTTTTTGTTTTTTTGTTTGTTTGTTTGTTTGTTTGTTTGTTTGTTTGTTTTTTGTGTGTGTGTTGATGATCTGTAACCATGTAGTCAAACCTTCTTTGTTTTTGTTTATGGTCTTCGTCTTGTTGTTTTTGTTTTTTGATTTTTTGTAATTACTGTTTTACTTCCTAAATTGAGGGGAGGTCCGTTGCATAAGCCTGTTGGCTTTTTGACCTCTCCTGTCACATTTGTTTTACTATTTTGATTGCAAGTGTTAATTTTATTGTGTGCAAACTAATAAAATAAAATAAAAATAAAATACATCTTCCGTTCCTCATCTTAACATCCACTGTTTAGATGGACTACATGGATAACATAAGGTCCGTCCATTGGGAGGGAAACAACAGAGATAACCACAAGATTCAACCGGCTCTGCAACCTTTAAAGACGTCCAGATATTAGCTGCATTTCATAATGACACACATTACAGAAGTGTTGGTAGAAATATTGATCCATCAGTATCGTCTTAATTATGAAGAGAAGCATGGGAATAATACTCAGCGCAAAAAACATACATTTGTACAACTTTACTATTTGTAGTGATCCATACCAATAGATTTTAAAAAATAAAACTTCGGTACTTACACTTATTCAACTGATCTGAACTGTTTTGAGGGCTGGGGACAACCCAGGTGTCATAATAACCAATTGTAACTGAGTTATAGATTCCTGTTATTGGTCCTTACACTTAGACACCTGACAAGTAACACAACGGATTGATATGTAAAAACAATACAGCTAAAAAACCATTATTACAACCTACATAACAGTTGGGACAATCACATCACATGATTGTCTATATTTTATTGTGTGAAAAAAGGTTATGTGTAAAAACTGGGAACCACACACGGCCGTGGGAACACCATAAACTGAGTTCTGCTCTCACAGGATTAAAATGGACGGGAATCTATTCAAGCTGTCATCAGGTGCAAGGTGCATCATTGACACATCACCAGTCCAGCACAGAGACAAACAATCACGCACTCTCCAAACCATTTGTCAGTCAGTCTAACACGTCTCTGGCATCAGAGGAGAACCTCGAGTGCTCCGAGAAAATCCATGCAGATGCACGGAGCTCAATTTAATAGCTTGTTCATGGCTGTTGAGTCTCTTTTAACACTTAAAAGCATAAAAATATGTATCCATGCTTTCCTGCTCAATACAAAACAGGTTAAGGAGTAAATGTAGTAAAAGGTGAAAGCATGTCAACTGGAAAATAAACTAAGTTAAAACAATGAGGAAACAAAGATCAACCTGAAATATTGCCCATTTAAAGTCCAGCAGGCCAGCGAGGGGAACATGAAGCACTTTTGTCAACTATTTTGAATGTTAGTTTAACTAAAATTCTAGTTGATTAATGGAAAAAAATAAAATAAATAAAAAAATAAATAAAAACAGAGCTTTTATCAACTTTACTAATATCCAAGCTGGCAAAAAGAAATAATGAAAAACTGACTCATTCTGTTTGAACTATTAACTTCAAACAGCAGAAATATAAAGACAGTTTTTGAGCTGGTGTAAAGTCAGTTTGTGGAAAATTGCAGCCCAAAAGCAATAAAGTTCTCACTGGAACAGAAACATGGAGCTTCCCTACATCCGTCAGATTTAGATTATTTAAGTGAGCTCGTGAGCACATGAGGCAACATTTTGTTTTCAAATATCAGCATCTCTGCATTTTTATCTGAAAACTTCTCTTTCATCTACAATATGACCTGCCGTGCTGAAAAGTTGTTGCTATCCACACTTGTGCACAGAGGTGGGCTTGTGCTTCCAGGGCCAGAGTGGGGGCCAACCTTTTGTTGCGACCTTTCCTGCCATGAAACACGAGGCTGTCCACTTTGTGAGATGAGTGGCTCTGACAGGTAGATGTTCATTTGTGTTGATGCTTGGCTGCTTGCTGTTGCCTTTTGCCACCGTCTTCCCTGTTTTCATCTAACAATTCAGCATGTAAGGAGCCGGGTCGTGGTACATTTTCTGGAGGGGCAGAACCTCTAGCAGCCCTAGTGGTCTGCTGCTCCGGTCCAGAAGCAAGGACATCAGGAAGAGGGACATCTACAGGACTGTCTCAGAAAATTAGAATATTGTGATAAAGTTCTTTATTTTCTGTAATGCAATTAAAAAAACAAAAATGTCATACATTCTGGATTCATTACAAATCAACTGAAATATTGCAAGCCTTTTATTATTTTAATATTGCTGATTATGGTTTACAGTTTAAGATTAAGATTCCCAGAATATTCTAATTTTTTGAGATAGGATATTTGAGTTTTCTTAAGCTGTAAGCCATGATCAGCAATATTGAAATAATAAAAGGCTTGCAATATTTCATTACAGAAAATCACAATATTCTAATTATCTGAGACAGTCCTGTATTTGATTTGATTTTGATTTAATTTTATATATTTTATTTCGAACATAAGCACACAAAAAAATAAAAAAATAAACAAATAAATAAAACAGCAGAACTATAAATCAATAACATAAAAAGAAGAATAATATTCACTACATAATAAATGTACCATTGTAAACAAAGTAGACGAGAATTAATAAATATTATAACAAATGTGTTATGCTCGAAAAAGGAGTAAGAAGATCTGTGCCTTCAGTACATCTACCTTTTACAAATAAAAAGTAAATTGAGCCCTTACGAAATTATCCATATTATAATATAAATAAGATGGGCAGAAATACAGAAATGCATGAGAATTTACAAATATAACATAATGTTATGAATTTCTTAGGGCTATATTTAATTCTTTGTGCAACAGTTGTTTTTATTTTACAGCATATTTCAAAATCACTTTGTATTATTTTTAATTTACTGAGAGCAACAAAAACTGGACACACACTTTGACACTAAAATGCAGTCTTTATTTATTTATTTCATTTTCTCTTGCTCACCTGGGGTTTAGTATCGTGGCGATGCGGTCCAGCTGATCAGACTCGGTGTCTCCGAATCTGTTCTGGACTGCTTCCAACGACGAGCCTCTAGCCATTTTTATACTCGCGCTGCTGCATTCTGGATCAGCTGGAACCTATTCAGCAAATTACTTGGACATCCTGCTAATAACACATTACAGTAATCCAGTCTAGAAGATACAAACGCATGAACCAGTTTTTCCACATCACTCTGCGAGAGGATTTTCCTAATCTTTAAATATTAAGAAGATGGAAAAACACTATTTTACACACCTGATTAATATACGGTTTAAATGACAAATCCAGATCAAAAATAACACCAAGGCTTCTCACAGTTGTACTGGAGGCCATCGCAACACCATCTAATCCCTTCCTAAGATGCTGTGGACCAAAAAAAAGAACATCTGTTTTATCTGAATTTAGAAGCAAAAATTTCCGGACATCCAGTCCTGAAGTTTAACCAACGGTTCTGTTTCATCCGGCTTCATAGACAAATAGAGCTGTGTATCATCAGCATAGCAATGATATATAGGGTGATTAATATGAAAATGCATGACTATAGGGCTGTTTTGAGTGTGAGGAGGTATCAGAAGAACTCTGATGTATCAAAAATCAAAAACGTCAAGATCAAAAACTTCCACCTCATAGAAACTGGAACACTCCTGAAGTTTTGTTCATTTCAGTCTCTCTGTTGACCAAGTTTCGGATGCACGTACCAACAACAGCGCTGTAAAAGAGGAGAGCTGGGTATTACTATTTTACACAAATTTCCACTGGCTGCTAGCCAGTGTTGAAGGTCAGTCATATGGCGGGTGCCATAAGCAGACAGTGTTTGTTTTTGTTCCAGCAGACTCTCTAGCATATACAACACACGGTTCCACCTGGTGGGAACATCTTGCTGTAACCTTTTGATAGACTGCCCCAGTTGTTTCTGAATACTTTAAAGTCAGGAGAAAGAAAGCTGGGAATGTTTGGAGTGGCTCAGAATGTGTTGTTCAGAGGCCGTTATCTCACTGATGCTGTGCTGTGACCAGGGGCGCCTCCAAAATGTTTTCATAGGGGGGGCCAGATGGGGCCACTTTAATTCTTGGGGTGGACACCAAAACTAAAAGCCATCATTACAGGATTTTAGTATACTGTTGTAGTATAAGGGCTAAGAAATACTTAATGAAACGACTACTTATATACTTGGGTTTCTTGTGTTACATTTAATGTTACTAATGGTCTAATGTGCAAATGATTTGGGATGAAATGCATAACTGACGATAGAATTTATGTGACCAGCAAATGTTTTTATTTATTTTTTATTTTTTTATTGAGGCAAGTGGGGTGGCCAGTCGGGTGGCCAGCAAATTTGTACGGGGGGCCAACCCCTTGTGGCGCCACTGGCTGTGATAGAAGCCCCTCTGCCACGGCGAGCTGGAGTGTGCATACACGGGAGACTGGGTGAATCTGCATCTCTCGTGGCCTTTTCCATGTTCCTGGCATCATCCCTTAAAATGATGTGAATAATTTTTCCTTCAGCGTCTCACAAGTCGGGAACATGTCTGTGAATGTGGCAACAAGTGCCTCCACCGTGATCCTGAACTACTAACAGTGAAGTACAACTTTTGTGGCTGAAAAACCTCATCAGTGCAGTGAGCAGCTGAGCCGAACATGGACATGGGACACACGCTCACAGTCCAGAGATCATGTGTAACAAATTTGATGTCTCTGTGCTTACACAGTTTGATACAGCTGCAGCAGGGACACATCTGTAAAATATTTATGCCCTGCCAAGGCACAGCGTTGATCTAAATAGGACACAAGTTCCCTGAAACCGTCATCTTCCACAACAGACAGCGGCTGTTGATCAAAGGAATTCAATTCCATACTTTTGGCAGATAAACTGTAGCTTTAGCCTTTTTTGCTGTCTTTGCTGTAGGGTTTCAGTCATTACAGTGTCTCGTTTATGGTTAGCTGAGTGAGGGACTGCTGACATGCTGTGGTCTTGCTCTTCACACTCACTCGTTTTGAAAACTCTTGAACAGGACTAACCTTTAGATGCCCGATGGGGTCCCGTTAGTAGGGGAAGATAGGGAAGCTATTTTGAGTGTGTGCCGTAAATTGAATCCCAGATTGGCCTTTCTGATCAATCGTTACACAAAGCCGAGATCAAACTATTTAGATGGAATATCAGCAGTTGAGATGCTGTAATACAAGCAGCCTCAATGGGGCTACACGCCGAGAATGTGGGACCTTTGGATGATTAAAATCCAATCTTTGAATTTACAAAAACAACAGCCTCCACGAGGGCCTAACTTTATGTTGACTTTACTTTCATAATGTGCTCATGTCATTCTAATACATTGTTTTAAATAGATTTTAATAATTTCTGCACAATCGCTTGTGCAATTATTCTTGACATTTCAGTGAAAGTGAAAATCTGTTGTCATGACTGGTTTAATGGATGAGGAGACAGGGAGATGAGAATATGAAGGGTGTACAATTCCAATTTTAGAGCCAGGGTGTGGTTTATGTGCAGCTGCACGAGGGAGAGGCGAGTGAGCGATTCAGGGAGCGGCACCAGCTGAAAGTGATTAGCACTGCTACGGTGTGTTTCTAATTAGTCGTCTTGTCTTTATCTGAAGTAGTGTGCTGAGACCCTGGATGCTACTCTGAGGAAGGAACCCGATGGTCAGGCATCTGTGGTTCTTTACAGAATACATCATGTCCGTGTAGCCTACCTTGTAAAAACAAGACATTAAAACTGTTTACTTGCAAGCTGCCTTGTCTGAACATGGAAAAGAACCCAATAAATGTGTAATTTCTTCAGCTGGCACCTAACAGATCCTTGTTATGTGTAGAAACAGCCTCTGCCAGCTCTGGGCCAGTTGATATACTGCATATGCATGTTGTCACTGCTTAGGGATGAGCTGAGGGTCTGGATGGTTTTTTTATTTATTTTTTTTCCCAGGAGGTGTTTATTTGCTACTTGTTGGAAGCCAATATTGGTTACCTATTCACATCTACAATACCAATGCTCACTAGCATCTCTGGACCAGCTGATGGCCAACATAGGGGATACACAACATGCAGTCTGAAAAGAGCTGAATGAATCTTGTTTTTTTTTCTTCTTTAAGATCTCTTTAATATTCTTTAAGAAATAAAAACTATTTTCTTTGCAGGTAAAGGAACCCAGTAGCTATGTATTTGCTGCTTATTCTAAACTAAAATATTATCAAGTTTACCCATGTAAATTAAAAGGAAAGCGACAATCTTAATTCCTGTGACTAGGTTTTCATCAGTGCAGTTTTGACATTAAGAGAAAGATAATGTAAGTTTGAACTAAATATTATCTGTTACTTAGTCTAGTGACAGCACCTGATTCCACTAAGTTGATTTTCTGAAGATTGCTCCTTAGACAGATGCTCTATCCAATCACAAGATAAATATGTATTTTTCAATGCGATCATCTCCTGGCAATGTTGCAACACAGAGTATAGACTGCACTGTCACTAGCTTTGCTAAGGTTTGGGTTTTAACCTGGTGTTAAACCAGTATGTCACCTAAGAATGTTACATGGCCTTTTAAACCATGTTGCACAGTTTTTAGCACTTTAGCACTCTAACCTGCAGTTGAAGTTAGATTCATCCCAACTGCTGTGTCCTCAAACGTTTCACATCCACTATTGGAGGTGCATCCATCCATCCATCCATCCATCCATCCATCCATCCATCCATCCATCCATCCATCCATCCATCCATGCATCCATCCATCCATCCATCTATCTATCTATCTATCTATCTATCTATCTATCTATCTATCTATCTATCTATCTATCTATCTATCTATCTATCTATCTATCTATCTATCTATCTATCTATCTATCTATCTATCTATCTATCTATCTATCTATCACACATGCATGTAGCTTTTAAGCCTTTAATTATGTTAGTTGCCGCATGGAGAGTACATACAAAGACTTGGGTTCTTCTCAGGCCCTTCGGTCAAAGATACAAAAAAAACATTCATTGTGCAATCATTAAAAAAAGATACAAATTGGGGCATGCAAAAGTAAACCATGATAATGTCATGTACAGAAAGATAAAAATTCAAAAGACTATTGGCACACGGCAGCTTATTCATTCAAAAACAGTGCAGTAAATGAACAGTTCAGATGTACGAGTCATCGTGCATAAGTTACTACGTTTATCTAAAGTGACTGGTGAAGAAATTGTGTGTGTGTGTGTGTGTGTGTGTGTGTGTGTGTGTGTGTGTGTGTGTGTGTGTGTGTGTGTGTGTGTGTGTGTGTGTGTGTGTGTGTGTGTGAGGGGTGGGGAGGTGTTGCGGGGAGTGTGGGGGGCTCAAGGGGAGGCGGGGCATCCAGGTTAGTGTTTAAGTTGTAAGTGAATGTGAGTGAAAAAATAAGCTTCCAAACAACTCTTAAATGTTTTTATTCACAGCTTTTCACTTGTCTCAGCTAGCGGTGGCTCAATCAGACTGGGGTATGTGATGCACACAGAGGAGATAGTATTTACCCCCTCACTTCTTTATTTTGTCATCAATTTCCAAATTGTTGGAGTATCCCTTTAAAGTTCCCCTTATGCATCGCTGCACGCCAGTAATGACGTTTAATTTAGACTAGCGCTAGACTAGACTAGCGCTAAAGGAGCTTGAGGCTCCTTTTAAGAAATGAGACTCTCTAGCGCCACCCTTCACCACGACGGCCGTTGGGGGTACTGCAGCCAACAGTGAAGCCGGCACGGGAGAACGTGCATGCAGCGTCATGTGACGTCACATCCGCAGCCCAGCGCGGGAAATTCGGGACCGAATTGCAGCACATTTTGCAGCACAGCCTGTTCAAGGCAAAGGAGAGATACACTAGAGGGCTCATTCTTTTGGGTTTGGAACGCTTCATCTGACATTATTACTAGAAAACTTAAAATGTATACGGATTTTTTTCATAAATCCTGCCTCAATCCGGCCTCAAGCTCCTTTAAATAATGGGTTGAGATAAAATCATCACATAACCACACAAACACTTTAATGATTAAATGTCTTTACATTTTTTTAATTAATAAACTTTTTTTTTTAATGGAAGTGAAATACATTTTATATGTAAAACAAGTACATTAATTTAGGATGTGCTGGCTACAGCGTCGGTGCTCACATGACAGCGTACCTGAGGCTTCCAGACACCTCAGCTGTGAACTGGTTGAACCTGTGCTTGTGGCACATCACTGCATATACCGATGTTTCAACATTATTATGCTGACGATCAAGGAAAATTACCAAACAACCACATTTTAAAGGCTCCGGACATGTTATGTATCAACATTTGCCTTTGCCAGTTCTAACATGTTTTGCATTATTGTACATGAATGCCATTTGAGCAAAATCACCACAAAAATTACACGTTCAAATTGTTTATGATGAGGTAAGAAGGAGTGAAAGGTGTGATTGAGTTACTAAGTTGGTTACTAAGCCCTGTCAGACCTTTTATTTTCACTGTTGCTTACAGTTACTTAAAAAAAATACACAGATATGCTTAAATACTATACAAACAAATTATGGTTTCTCTTCAGACAGATGCTTTGGGTGCTTTGATTTTTCTGCTCTACTTTACACCACATTTATACATTTGGTCCATCGGATTAGTTACGGAAGAGTAACTAAGATTTTCTTTTTCATGATGAAAAAAGTCGAAATGTCGAGAAAAAACTCAAAATGTCGAGAATAATGTTGAAGTACAATTTCGAGAAAATAAAAAAGTCAAAATGTCATGAATAAAGTTGAAATGTTAAAAAAGGCGAAATTTTGATGTTATTCTTAAATACATTTTAACATTAATCTCGACCCTCCCGGGGTTGGTAGAGGATGGCAATGCACAGGACTGTTAGGTAGGAGCACTGGGTGATAAAATGGGGAAAAAACCGGGATAAAAATATTTAAAAAAAAAAAACATTAATCTCGACATTTCGACTTTTTTCTCGACATTTCAACTTTTTTCTCGAAGTGCACAATAAAAAAAAATCTTCCCATCTCAAATATTTTTTCTCCTGCATGGCCCTAATACTCTTCCGTAGATTAGTTTATGACCACAGACATCTCCAAAACATATTGTTCTTGTAACCCTAAACTATAGGCGGTGTTTTGTTTTCATTACCAAATGGGAACATGATAACTGGCTAAGACCCACAACCTGAATTACTGTCAACAAACGTATGGATGGTTTTCTTGGGAGGATGTTAGGTGCTGATATTTGATGAGATGCTAAACATTCTGTGAACAGTACTTAGAACTGCCAAGCCTTTCTTGAACTATCTAACAGAGCAGGGGCTGAAGAGCCAAATAGAAAAGGAACTATTTTGAACAGTGTCCAGAGGGCCACTGCAGAAAATTCAGTTCCTCTATTCTCAGCTGTAGTTTTACCGTACATCTGGAGAACCCCACCCCTCCTCCTCATCCTTTTTCTAATCATCTGCAAACAAAGCGGCTTCCTAAAATAGGGTGTAATTTGGACTGAGAGCTAATTAAGAGTTGTACGGTAGACACCTGCTTTATCTCTGCAGAATGCAGCGCCTCCGTCCCATCTGGCTTCAGGCTGTGAATGATTTACTTCACAGGAAAAAACAAAAAGAAATATTTTCTTGCCTCTGGTACACCGAAACACGGCACTATGATAGCCAACTTGTACCTATATGTTCTAGCTAGTCTATGTAACCGGACCTACATCAGTATTAATCCTCAGTTAAATCTGAAAATCCAAGAGGTATCAATCAAGTTCAAGAGACCAAACTGCTGGGACTCGTCATAGATGACAAACTTTCATGGAAAACACATACACATAAAATGGTTAGTAAAATGGGAAATGGCATCTCTGTCATTAGAAGATGCAGGACATATTTGTTACTAAAATCAACTAAATTAATAACGCAACCTTTAATCTTATCGACTCTTGAGTACTGCCCAGTGGTCAAACGTCACAGCAGACATGATAAACAAACTTCAAAGAGTGTAAAACAGAGCAGCTCGCTTGGTCCTGGGTTGTGATTTCAGAATAATATGTATTTAAAATGCATATAAATCTCAGCTGGTTAATGATAAGAGAAAGATTACTTTATTCTTTATTAATAAGACATTTATTACAGTATTTGTAAGAAATGTATCCATATCAAAAACCCTGCAAGTTCTATACAAAAAATGATGTTACGGTTCAGAAAATCAGAGCTAACAAGACATGCTCTCTGAGGTAACTTTTCACTGCCAAAAAAAAAAGACAAACTATGGTAATAGAACGGTGATTTACAGAGCTATGTCTGTATGGAACCCACTTCCCAAACACTTTAAGCAAACTATTAACATAAAAGAATTCCTCTCACTGCCGTCCTACTTGCCTACTGCGGAGGCTCCCGGTCGGGCAACTGGAGTCTGGTGGGGGGGCCCTGCTCACTTCCCTGATGCCCCGGTCTGACCTCACCCCTCATTGCAATACATAAACTACCAATTCTAACTCTAATAATTTTTCCTGGCATTATCATGATATATTGTTTCATAGTGTATTATTATATTAAGTTATGAAATCTCATGGGATGTTAAACTATAGTATTATTATATTGTTATATATTATAGTATGGTGACGTAATTTTGTTATATGTTATAATATTATGAAAATGATTATGTTATATTAGGATATTACTATATTATTATGCTATATTTATATTATATCGTGCTACACCACTCTATATGATAATTATTTATTTGTGTGTGTGTGTGTGTGTGTGTATATATATATATATATATATATATATATATATATATATATATATATATATATATATATATATATATATATATATACTGTATATATATAATATAAATCAATGAATATTTATTAAAAATGGGTATTGGTGCAAACTATGATAAGTACACATTGTTTGAATTTGTTGATGTTATAAAATGTATGAATATGTATGTATTGTTTTTATTTATATCTAAATGTTAAACGAAATTACTTTTTATTTTTTCTTCATTTTCTGTTTTTCCTTTCTTTTTTTTATATGTTACCTCTTTAGGTTTGCTTTTAATTTTTTGGCGTAATGTACTGTGTATTATGTGTCAGACCCCGACACATAAGAAGAATAGCTGCAGTTTTGCTGTAGCTAATGGTGATCCAAATAAAACTATAAACTATAAACTACATCCACTATGCAGCAAGTTGTCATATTTCTTTTCTCACGTAACCTGGATGTGGTGCTGGTGCTGTTCAGGTGCAGGAGAAATGACCACGGAGACCAAATTTACACAAGACTGAGTGTGAAATGTTTACCTGGACAGAAAATCATTTTCACATCAGGAATAGTTCATGGTGGAAATTAAACTTCTACTTCTTGGAGTTGATGCAATGGCAAGTAATTATGATGCGGTAATGAATAGATGGCGTAGCAAAGGGGGGAAGAATCCAGATGGTTCGCTGAACAGACTTTTAGATTATCCTAATACATGTCGCTTAACATGAAACTCCACACTCATCCTTAAAGAAGTGAAAAGCTGAAGCGCAGTAACCTGCTCCTTCATTAAACCGACTGCTCTTTCAGCCTCAGTTCAGTCCACTCTGTGTCCAACCACTTGACTGCCATGTGCTCAATGACTTTCTGGAGAGGGGTCAGAACCGGGGCACACGCGCTGCCAATTTTATGCTCTTTAAAATCCTTCCAAATACCAGCCGACTCTCTCCATCACATTACACACAATAATACGCTGGCACTATAACTGAAGACCGCTTATCACCATAGCAGGGTGCTTTTTGGAGGAGCAGGTGGGGGCGGGTCTCAGAGAGGAAATGAGGTGAAGAGTCTGCCCTCGTGTATTACCCCACCAGCCTTTATTCAGATTCCCCAGGTCTGAACGCTCAATCAGTCATCATCACATTTTTTTTCCAAGCCTCTCCTCTTACGTCCTGTGATTGCTGTTTGAGATATGAACAAAGAAAACGTTAAACACATCAAAGACTTGTCTCTCTCACCCGCTCTGTCTCTTTTTCCCTCTGTATCTCACATCATCTCACTCTGCCTCTGTGATGTGTGCGTGTCTGTGAGCGTAAAAACGCCATGGATGTGTGCGTGTCTGTGTGTGTCTGTGTGCGTGTCTGTGCACAGACAACTGGAGAGGAGGACCAGTGTGTTGCCCCCAGGGTCCAGACCTGATCAAAGCAGAGTCTGTCAGTTTCCAGGTACACAAACATCCAGCCTATACACACAGCGGAGAAAGCTGAGAGCGTGGGAGCATTAGGGAGACACCAAAAAGGAGCTGAAGGTTTGGTTAATGCGGCACAGATAAGAAAGCATAATTCTGTCTCAAATCGGGGTTATGTGGAGGTCACAGAGCTCCAGCGAGTACCCTTTTTTCCTTGCCTCAGTATTTAATTTGATGTCAATTTAGCTTTAATCCAGGCATTTCAGTCACCCATGTATTCACGGTTTGAACTAGAAATCATCTTAGCGGCTTAGAATGATGAAATAGGAGTACTTAATGATTTTAAAGTAAAAAAAGACATTAAAACATACGCAAGATGGCGCCGCAGATGGCAGTCTCAGTGTGGAGCTCCATTATACTTGTTTTTAATCGCTTATCCATTCTTATATAACTTGACGATCTACAGGTTATGCAAATGTGCACCAGTTAATCTTATTCCGCTTTTGAAATATTCTGACGCTTATTTAGACATCGTAGTTGGAGCAGCAGCCTAAGCTTTTTTTGGTGCAGCAAAAGAAGATGCACACGTGGAAAAAGGGTCAACATTTTAGCTAAACTCTGGCAACGAGGATTCAGGATTGTACCTCGCAGGACCTCTCTCACCGCACAACAAAGTGTTTCACCATTCAGCCATTCCAGTCATTCCAGCTGTCTCGAACCAAGCGTGAACCCGCTTATGCTTTTACATTCATATCAGTTGGAGTAAAGAAACTGCAGGCACGCTGAAACCCTCAGTTCTTTTAAATCAAGGTTAAAAACTAATTTATTTACAGCTGCCATATGAATTATCTAAAACATTCCGAATTTAAATGTAAACTGTGTTAATTTCTGTACTGCACTGCAGCACTGGCTTGAGTCTGACTTTTCTTTATCATGCCACTGCAACTGTAACTCTTAATCTTTCTTTTTCTTCTCTTCACTTTTCATGTTTTCATCTTATAAAGCTGAAATGTCCTATACAAATAAACAGTACCTGTTTGAACTTGTTGTACTTGGACAGTATTTAGATTGAAATTCTGTTTACTAAAGTGTTCTTTTATTGCATCATGTTATGCATCATGCTTGAAAACGAGAGCGATCAGGCTGTTTTTGTTGTGAAATGTTGTGGTGCAATAAAGCAAAATATTGTGAAAATATCACTACTATTGTTTTTCTTTCTATCTGCATTTATTATTGCAAGCACGCCTTTACATTTGAGTCATCAATTATGTGGAAATATTGATTAGTATGTTCTGAAACATTTGTTTTGTTACATGAATGCATCTGTTGATCTTAATACTACACAATATCATCAAGGCTCAACATCACATCAGTGGATTAGCCTAGTACGTAAAAAGTAATATCAAAGTATGTACCAAATTTATACTAAAATCTTGAGGTGGGGGGGTCCTTATGATAAGAATATGAACAATATTGATATTTGAAAAAATCCCTTCGGTAAATGGTGCTGTCAGGTTGCAAATTAAGTTCATGAAAGTACATTTTGATTTATACTTTCAGGGCCGGGAAAGGACATTTCACAAAACCCAGGATTGAAACAGGGACCTATTGATCTTCAATCTAACACTCTACCAACTGAACTATTTTGGCACGTTGGAAGTTTTATTGTCAAGTATTGTCAAATCATTTTTGACACACACCTAATGGTTGGTGTGTGTCAAAAATTGATCTTTAATTTAACCCTCTCTGTAAACCT
Organism: Cololabis saira; assembly: GCF_033807715.1. Lineage (NCBI taxonomy): Eukaryota > Metazoa > Chordata > Actinopteri > Beloniformes > Belonidae > Cololabis > Cololabis saira. The sequence continues at coordinate 42,050,994 of NC_084594.1, forward strand.
ATGAACAACTTTTAACTCATACCAGCTAGGAGGTGGCGTCACCTGTTGTTCAAAGACACCTGGTTTGTTTGATTAGGAAATGCTTCAGCACCTAAAAATACATTTCACATGCAGCTTTCACAGGGACCTTCAGATGTTCAGTCTAACGCTCTCCCAACTGAGCTTCGGCATTTCCAAAGTTGCCAGGTATACATTACCTGTCATGCCAGTGCTGCCACATCCTGGTTGGTGTGTGTCAAAAATTGCTGACAATTTTAGGCCTGGGACACACCAACCTGACGGCCGAGTGTCGGGAGAGAAGCAGTCGGACTGAAAGTCGGCTCCCGTGCCCCCGAGTTGGTCAAAAAAATACTGTCGAACACGCCAACCCGACGCCAACTGGAGCGTACATTCTGCATGTGTGTGAGGCGTAATCGGTCTCCATAACTGCCGGCGGCACTCATCTGTGATGTCGCCCAGAAAGAAAAGGAAAGAAGAACCGGAAATGACGGATCACTCTAGTGTAGAGTTCTGAACAGAGCCCACTATCATCAGTCACTGTTTCACTTCTGATAGAAGTCAAGAAGGATCGAAAATACGATGGCTCATGATGAAAACATAATACATCAAACACAATCCAAATCCAAACTAATGCCATGATAGAGTGTAGTTTGGTGTCTGTGCCGTCGCTGTCTATCGAGTATGTTAACCATTGTCATTTCCAGTTAACTCTGATTCGCTAGTCAAGGGCTAGCATTCTACCAATTAGATTGGTCATAGAGGCCGATGGCTAGTTGCAGATTCTACATGTCGAATCGGCCAAAATGAATGCAGACACTGACGGACGACTACACGGGACACACCAACCTAAGTCAACGACCTCACCAGACTTTCCAACGGCGCCCGACAGGAGATAATCGAGTTGGTGTGTCCCAGACTTTAGATCTGGGCTGTAGCAGATCCAGAGGGGGGGCGAGGGGGCGGTCGACACGGGGCCCACAAGCTCATAGTGGAGGAAACAAAGTGGAGGAAAGATTCGTCGCAGGGGACCTCCGCTCAGCCTGGCAGGGCCTCAAAATCATGGCCTCTGTGAACACTGCTTCCACCTCCCCCAGAACCATCCAGGTGGAGTGCAGCACACCCTCCTCCCTCCCTGACGATCTCAACGCCTTCTACTCCAGGTTTGAGTCGGACAACTCCACCCAGCTGGAGGAGTCCAGATCCTCACTCAAACCTGGCAGCTCTGCACTCACCTTCAGGACTGAGGACGTGGTGAGTGCCCTCAGGAGGACCAGAGAGAGGAGCTCACCCGGTCCCGACAACATCAGCGGCCAACTCCTGAGACACTGTGCAGGGCAACTAGGGAGTGTGTTCCGGACTCTTTTTCAATACTCCCTCGACAGTCACACCGTTCCACAGCTGTAGAAACACTCCACAGTCATCCCTATCCCCCAAAAAAATAAACCTAAGACTCTGAATGATCTCCGTCCCGTGGCCCTCACCTCCCTGGTGATGAAGGCCATGGAGAAGATCATCAAAAAGCACATCATCAGAGCAACTGACACCCTAATGGACCCACTCCAGTTTGCATATCGCGCAGGCAGAAGCGTGGATGATGCAAAAACCTTCATCATGGAGTCCATCCACAAACACCTGGAGCTCCCTGACTCATCCGCCAGACTTCTGTTCGCTGACTTCTCATCACCATTCAACACCGTGCAGCCCCACATCCTGGCCACTAAACTCTCCTCCCACTTCCACCTGGATGACCAGTTAATGCTGTGGATCCTGGACTTTCTCACCAACAGGACTCAGAGGGTTCGTGTCAACAACTATCTCTCTGACCTCTGCTCCACCTCCACTGGCTCCCCTCAGGGCTGTGTGCTCTCCCCCTGCTCTTCATCCTCTACACCGATGACTGCAGAGCCACACAGCCCAACCGGCATCTGGTCAAGTACGCTGACGACACAGTTCTCCTGTCGCTGCTGTCAGGCCCCTCACAACCTCACGGACCCGCTGAGTTCGTGGAGTGGTGTGACAGCTCCAAACTGGAACTAAACCCCAGCAAGACCAAAGAGATGGTGGTGACCTTCTCCAGCAGACAGAGGGATCTGGCTGCTGCAGTCACCACCACCATCCACGGGAAGCCAGTGGAGACAGTCGTGGAATACAAATACCTGGGCACCATCTTTGACAACCTCCTGAAATTCTCCGCCAACACAGAGGAGATTCTCAGGAAGTGTCACCAACGGCTGTACCTCCTCAGGAAACTCAACTCCTTTGGAGTCAGCACACACATCATGATGACTTTCTACTACGCCTTCCTGGAAAGCATCATGACCTTCTCAATGACCTGCTGGTTCCACTCCCTCAGCATCCAGAACAGGAACAGACTGCAGAGCATTGCATCACTGTGCTCGAAAATCATCGGCCTGCCGGTCAGAACTCTGTCTGTGGTTTTCAACCAGCAGGCCCTCAGTCAGGCAGCTAAAATCATGAAGGACCCCTCCCACATACTTCATCCCGCATTCCAGTGGCTCCCCTCCAGGAGGCGCCTGTGCTGTGTCGCCTGCCTGAGTGAGAGGAGGAGAGCTACTTTTGTCCCCAAAGCTACCCTGCTTTTTAATGGTTCCGCGTTAAATCGCCGCAGAGCCTACACCGTAGGCTCTGCGTTGGTGTAACGCAGAACCATAAATCAGCCTTAACAGTTAGAGCCAATTTGCCGACTCGGCAAATTTGCTGCCATGAAGGAGATGAGCACTAAACTTTAAAAGAGGACTAAGCATGTACAAAGTTTTACGGAATAGTCAACTGCCATTGGTGAGTCAGTGTAACCTTCATAAATAATGTCCTTATCAGAAACTTGTGGTAGCCTTGATCACCTGCCTATCTGAATGAGCTTTGTGTTGTTGTCAACTAGACCGCCGAGTCTATTCTCTGTTATAGAGCTCAGAAATGATGTTATAGACTGCTGTGTATATATCTATCTAAATAGATTGTGTAATTTTAGACCATTTATGTTTTTTTTTTTTGTATTTAAGTTGTATCAAAGATGGAACTGAGTCAGTCCGTGACTATCTGAGTTTTCAGCTCCATGTGATTGACAGCTGTCAGGCCGATGTGTGTGTGTTCTTCTGAACAAGTTTGTGACTTTACTCTGCTTTCTGCAGCATAGGCCTATATAGGCTTGCTTGGCTCAATAAAAGTGAGAATAAATGTTGTTTGAGGGGTAGGATGAGGTGTTGTTGAACGTTAAAATGACTATCATAAGGGCCCATGGAGAATGCTCCGCCCCCTCTGTACTGAGACCCACGCTCCGCCACTGGATCTGGGACATTTGTCATCTGAAGAGTTCATACAAAAATTATTTTAGACTTTTAGGGAATGCTACATGTTGACATTCAGTTACATAGTTAATCTCTCTTGTCCTTTTACTCTGAGCATTTATGCGTCCATTGTCCCATCACCAACACAGAGACACAATTAACAGCGCCAATGTCAATGCAGACTCATTTTCAGCAGCAACTTTGCTCAGACTCTCAAACATAACATTACTTTGGGAGAGGGGCTAAAAGGTTGTTTAGATGAATTAAAGCCTCCAGCATTCAGAGCACGCAGCCAACGGCTGTGTGTGCATCTCAGACGGAGGAACCAGAAAGGAAAAACACAGCATGTCAATTGGCCAGTAAAATGAGCAAGTTTGTCCCTGACGCCCCTGTCAGAATGAACGATTAAGATATCTAATATGATTTTTTAAGCTGTAGGGCAGGCAAACTGATAACGGCTCGATAAGGCGCGCACGCTAATTAGCTTTTTGCCTCTTTTCTTTCGGGGCAGGTGGGAGGAGGGGATATCCATTTTAAAGGCTATGAAGAAAGAAAGAGACACCTGCATCAATCATAATTACTTCACTCATTCTAAAATTAGCCAAAGTAAGGAGAAACACAGTCTCCTTTAGAAAGAACGCACCGCATTGCAGGAGGAAGAGTTAAGGGAGGTCGGAGTGAAGGAGAAAGAGATAGTGTGTGGTTTTGTGAGACAAAGAGTGGGATGAGGTAAATCGATAAATATCCCTCCGACTGATTGGAGCTAATTAGAGACAGAGAGGCATTCTGGAAGAGACTGGCTGGAATTGAGTTGGCCAAGTTGTCAGAGCCTATTAGGCGACTGTATTGTTAGAGAGCGAAGAGAAAACACACAGATTAGATCACGCTTTGTGTCTTTGGGTGAGAGCACCTTTGTACGTGTGTGTCACGGTGACGCCGCTTACGGGAAAAATACAAAAAAATGCCAAGCGAGGGTAACTGCTATCTGCAGTATGATACAACAACAATGATGATCACTCCCAACTTATCGTGCACACACATCACTACGCTACAGCTGTCAGCTGCTGGGCATGCTGCTGTGGGGATTTTACAAGCACACCCTTCAACTGCTCTGACTTGTGGCAGATTCTCTTGCATTTTAAATCTCTGTGTATGTATGTGTACTTCTGGGCATGAATGGCTACACTAATGTTTGAGTCTTTGATTGCAGCTGAAAGTACTTACTTGTGCAGATTATGCGATAAAAGAGTCCTTGGAGCCAGGGCTAACACTATAGGGAACCTAAAGTAGCAAAGATGTCCTGGCTCTAGCCAACTTGCAGTTCAGGGTTTGGCAGCAGGTGACAGTTGTGGGAGCTGATATTAATCTGGTGTTTAAGATGAAATACAGAGAAAGTTTTGTGTTGATCGATTCCAGTCCGTTTAAACTGTTACAGTTTGAAGTCTAAAGTTTACAGAGGACATTTGTTGTCTTCTTAAAGTGTTAGTGACCAGCGTTTGTGTAGAGTTCATATTCATTAGTTTCCTTAAACACTCAACTATCGTTATATTAACAGATTCTTCGTAAATGGCTGGGTTTTTTTTTGACAAATCTAAAAAAATAGAACTTTAAGAGTCTCTGCAAGGGCCTTCACAAGAACAAAGCACAAGGGAGAAGTCCACAGAGAAAAGCCCTGGTGGGAGTCGAACCAAAAAAACGTCTCACTGTACGGTAACAAACCACCAAATCACCATGCCGCTTTTAAATCAAACAATTCAATAAAATTCACAACAAAAGTCATCTCAGTTCAGTTCAGTCCAGTTCATTATAAGTCAGTTAATCCGATTAATTTCAGTAGAGTCCATATTCATGTTACAGTATGCATTTCATGGCTAAGGAATCCAACAGAGTACATTGAACGTTAACCTTAAGTGCAATCCCCCATCCTGAACACATGAAGCACATGGTGACAGTGGAGAGGAAAAAAATAAAAATAGGCATTTAAATGTGAAAAACAAAAAACCCTCCAGCAGAACTACACTCAGCAAGTGTGTGGTTGGAACTCGTTGGAATCAATTCCTCAGTTCACCTGTCTGTCACATTTTATTAGCATACTGCAGATTGTGCAGTTGCTTGCATCCACACACTGTATTGGGGAAAATTAGTACATACTACTAGTAGGAATGGGAATTGTTACGAATTTACCGATTCCGGTTCCTTATCAATTCTCATCCAGTTATAACCAGTACCAATGCAGTACAAATTACTTTGGTGGCATTAACACTTTAATTTCAGCTTAATCTAAATCAAAGCTGGCTGAAGCTGGAAACCAGGAGCCTTTTCAAATGAACATTGTGACATAAACACAAACGCAGTGATCAACTTTTGGACTTTAAAACTGCTGGGATTGGTTTTTGTACCACGCCAGGAGTTTATATCATGCATTACAATTATTTATTATATGATTGTTTGGCAGTCGGCTCAGCCAATCGCTGGCCGTTATCACTTCCTTATCTATAATCGTGGAGCTACCGCCCTTCGCAAAGCAACTATCCATTTGTAGGAACCAGCGCCGGGTCAACGGGACGAGGGCAGATCTGTAAAGGTCTGAGGGCAGATCTGCAGGTATGTCGGCTGAAGGAGCTGTGAGCAAAGCTAATGATGGATGTGCAGGACGTTCCCGAGGGCTTGCTGAGTGACATGGCTGCGGTCTGTACGAAGGAAAACAGGCTTCTAAACCGGCCTTCAGAAACCAATGGGTCACATGACCGGATGCTTCGTCCATCGTTATACAGTCTATGGTCGTCTGGCCCTGGTCTTGTCCTTTTAGTGACATATAACCAAACTCTGGTACGTTTCTGCCTCCACGCCATGTTGGAAACATTCATGACATGACGACATGCATGAAGTCATCACACAAGTGACGTTGGCAGAACCTATATATAAACGGGATCGTTAGAAAACCGGTTCTCTCGATTCCTATCCCTAACTACTAGTGTAGTATGTGATCATGAAAATGGCCACAGTATTCTGACTAGTTGGAACTCTTCATGCCAGATCAATGGTTCTAATCAACAACCAGGAGGAAAACATCAAAACAAACATGAGTAAACTAATCGTTTGTCTGTCGACATGTCTTCCTGGATTAGGCTGCCAATTTCACACCTACAAGATCAACATCTTTTTTTTATGTGAATCAAAGCAACATCACTTCTGACTCTTCTAATGTTACCTGCAGTTATTTAACTACAATCATTAACGGTCTTTGTCTCAAATATGTTTCCTAACTAGTGGTAACTTTTGCTGAAGCCGATTGCCATCAGTGTCATAATTTTACTGCAGATGGAGCCACCTAGCGCCAGATGTTAAAGTTATAACTTTAGGCAAAGTTTATTTCTATTGCACAATTCAAAAGCAAGGCGATTAGGGATGGGAATACAGTAGATCCGTGATTCCCAACCCCCGGTCCCCGGACCGGTACCGGTCCGTAGAGCCGTTACTACCGGGCCGTGGAATGGCTTGTGTTCCGATCATAATTAGGGCTGCAACGATTCGCCGACGTTGTAGACAAAAAAGCGATAATCAAAATTGTCGGCAATTCTCACCAGACGTTTTTTTTCCAATGGAGTGAGGCATCTCACTTCACTTCACCTCATACAATCTCTGCCCAGAGCCGCGCTGCAGGACGTCTCAGCGCAGCCTTTTTTTTATTTTAGTTTTTTGCGTCCCAGCGCAGCTGCGGCTAACAAAACTTCAAATGTTCGGGAGCATTTTAGCCTGGATACGGCGAATAAAAGAAGACTTGCAAGTAGGGTTGCCACCCGTCCCGTAAAATACGGAATTGTCCTTTATTTGAGAAAAAAATGTTGCGTCCCAACTAATACGGGACGCGATTTGTCCCGTATTTTCATTAACGCCCCATACACACGTCTGTCACACACACACATCAACACTAAATTGATCAATAATAACAAAATAAAACACAGGAAACATTAAGGCCAGCAAAATCTTTGTGGCGGGACAACAGGACCTGCTACGTCTGTGCCAGATCTTTCTATGTGCCAGACAGCGCTGCGGGGAGGACTCGGGCTTCACCTCCAGGTAGGAGTTGGGAGTTGGGAATTAAAAGTTCCGTATTGAACCAATACGGACATATATTATGCCAGGCCCGGTTCTACGATGGTGCATAAGCAAGCATTGCACCCTCAGTTTGTGTTTGCGTGCTCAGTTGAAAAGACGAAAAGAAAAAGAAAAGAAAAAATCGTTAAGCCTGATTTATGGTTCCGCGTTAAATCGACGGCATGGCTACGGCGATAGGTACGCGTGCGTCGCGCTCCGTACGTTCGCGTCCCCACGTATCCTACCCCGTAAACTCTGCGTTGGTGCAACGCGGAACCATAAATCAGCCAGTGTCCGTCACTGCGTGCAGCAGTTTCCTGCAAGACGCTGCTCTCTGATTATGGCTCACAGTTTATGAAAACCCCAAATAAAAAATAAATTAGAGAATATTTTATGAAATCAATAAACAATTCCATCATCAAAATTAAAACAAATAAAGGTTCAACATATCATGCTTTGCATGTAATAAGACTAGGTAATATATTAGTTTCACCTTTTAAGTTGAATTATTGAAATATATTAACTTTTACACCAAATTCTAGTTGAATTATTGAAATAGATAAACTTTTACACCATATTCTTGTTGAATTATTGAAATAAGTTAACTTTTACACCATATTCTTCACCTGAAGCATTTTTTTGTCATATAATTTCATCCAAAACTTGTATAAATCGAAATGTGTTTCTTTGAGTGGCAGCCCTGTCATGGCTTGGCGGACAATAAGTTCTGGTACCCGAGCGGACTGAACAGCGCATTGCACAGGTGCTGCAGGTTAGGTACAGTCAGCTGCAGAGATGAGCGGACCTCAGCAAACCTCCATGAGCCGTTTCTTTACTGGTTGTTCGAGTAAAAGAAATGGTGATGAACAAGTGGAAAATCCTACCAAAAAGAAAAGCAAAAGCTTTAATCGCAAGTACGATATTATGTATATAAAATATGGATTTGTTGCAATTGGCGATTTGGAGGCGCCAAACCCACTATGTATTTTATGTGTAGAAACGCTCGCCAACGAAGCAATGAAGCCATCCAAGCTCCAAAGACACTTAAATACAAAACATCCTTCTCTCAAAGACAAACCAGTGGATTTTTTCGAAAGGAAAAAACATGAGTTAGATTTGCAGAAGCAAGTTTTAAAGGCCACAACATCAGCTAACGTCGCTGCAACGAGGGCTTCATATCTCGTTGCTCACCGGATTGCATAAGTTAAAAAGCCCTTTACAATTGGAGAGGAGCTAATACTGCCCGCTGCAAAAGACATCTGCCTCGACCTTTTGGGGGAAAAAGCAGCTGGCAAAATGTTGCAGCGGTCTGGCAATTGAAATAGGCTGTTATTTTCGTAAAATGAGTCGCCACCTGTTGGTGGATAAATATATGCACCTGAAACCATTGTAAAGTTAGTAAAACAATGATAGCCTGCATTTTAAAATGCATTGTTTTTTTTCTAAAATGTTTATTAAAATTGACATAAATTGTCAACCGGTCCCTGAGCTTTTTGTTTATACTTCTGCTGGTCCTAGGCACAAAAAAGGTTGGGAACCCCTGCAGTAGATAACCGGTTCTTGTTCAGAACCGGTTCCCAGTGTTTAAATTCCTAGGAATTTTGCAAACGATTCCCCTTTCGATTCCTGTGGGCACGAATGACGACATCATGCACATTGCATAGCTTATACAAGTTGCCAGCAGTCAAAAGTAAACACGGCGATACAAACGCTCCAAGTCTGCTTACATTTCAGTAAAAGAGACAACAAAGCAAGTTGAAATATTTGTCTAGTGGATATTTCATCGGAGGGTTAGTGTTGCAGATTTGAAAATGTACACTTTGACTGGATTTTACTTGATTGTATTTCTCACTGGCTGACTGATTATTTTTGAGTGCTCAGTTCATATATCCTTTTAAAAAGGAGAACTTTAATTTCTATTAGAAAAATGATGGATATTCTTGTGGAATTGCCACAGAATCATTGATGTTGTATTTTGTTAATTTGTTTATTAAAATTCTATATTAGTGATGCTAAACAACCTTTTATTGTCCTTCTTTTTCCAAATGAGAATCGATAAAGAACCGAATCGTTAAGCAGAATCAAAATCTTATCAATTCGTATCCCTATAGATTTGCGTGCACTGACATCATACTCTCAATGGAAACACAGGAGTGATCAAACAGGCCCACATCAGACACAGTAACCTTTAAAATGCTCCGAAACCTTATGGCACTTTTCCACTAGCACCTACTCAGCCCAACTCGGCTCCCCTCCACTGGTTCTTTCCCACTAGGGGTCTAACTTGCCGAGTAGATACTTTTCTGTAACTATTCTGCCGAGGTTCTAAACTGCTGAGTCGGCTGTATCTGACATCATCACACTACAGGCCACCGATTGTTCGGGGGGTAGGAGCCAGACGTCTGAGTCAGGAGGAGGAAATCAGCGAAAGAGCAACTTGCGGCTTCTTGTTCATTTTATTCGACCAGCAACGGCAGCAAAAGTTTGTTTCATGATCCAACTCTGAGGTGCAGATGTTCCTAAACCTGGTGCTGAGGAGAGAATTAAAAAGATCTAGACGGGTGATAAGGAACGACCAGATCTACCAGGAGCTCTGTCTCTTCATAGCTGCTCACGGCTCCAGCTGACTTTTCAGCAGCGCAGAGACAAACAAAAGAAAAAAAAGTCGCCGCTTGAAGCTTCTTTCATTCCCATTTTTAACTTGATATCCAACACAAGCCACAGATCCAGCAGCACATCTATCATCTGCTCCAGGTTCTACATCTTTAGTGTTGTTGTCTTCTTCATTTAGACACAATCAAATACGTCACAGCAGCTTCGCTCCAACCTCCTACTTCTGCTCCAGGTGCTGAATTGTTATGGAAAAGAAACCAGGCCGAGCTGAGTTGAGCTGAGTAGGTTCTAGTGGAAAAGCGCCATTAGAGATCAGTAGGTCTAGCGTGTGCCCCCTATTGTGCATGGCCTCTGTTACATGCTGAGTCATGCCGTGTCAGCTCAATGTTGCCCATAGTGTTACTAAGGTCTTTAGTCTCTTTGTCCTGAGAGTTGTCCACGTGGATGTTAAACAATAATCAACAATAATAACTCGGTCAAAATCAACACAGAGCACAGACAGCAGTTCACTGAGGTCATCAAAAAAGTCTGCACGGTATTTGGGGGCCTGTAAACATTCAGAAACAGGACTGGATGAGGCCTTCAGCTGAACAACCACGTATTCAAAAGACTAAAACCTGGAGTGAGCTGCTTACGTTAAAATGATTCATTAAATAAGACTGCGCCCCCCCCTCTGCTGCTCACTCTGGCCTCACTGATAAAACTAACCATGAGGGCTCGACTCCACAACAGCAGCACTGTTATTTTGGTCTAACCAAGTTTCAGTTAAAAACATAAAATCCAGGGTGTGCTCAGTGATAAAATCATTAATTAAAAATGTTTTCCCAGCTAAAGACCTAACATTTAATAAGGCCAACTTAAGTGTTTTAGAGATATTAGCATTTGCCCCTCGTGTTTGGGAGCAGTCTCTGGCACACAAGGTTTGTTTGCTTTTGATCATTAGTTATGTAGTGCTATCATTTCAGATCTACAGGTTAGGGTTAGCACCAGATCTGAAGTTAAGCCTTTCCAAAAAAAAAAAAGAAATTAAATGTAGATTAATTTGTTCTCACCCTGTGGTACTGTACATGAGCAGTGTGTATTTTCAGATGTTATTTGTAGTTAAAAAAAAACGAGACTTAAGAGGAGAATTCTCCTGCTTCCACTATGATCTCCAAACCCTTGTTTTCGATTTAACATCCTTACCCCCCATTACCATCCTCTGTGGCACATTTAAGTCCCGTTTGAATGCTTCTGGAGGGAAGATTGAGTAAGCAACAGTAATAAAGGGGGGCGGGGCTTAAAGATGGGTCAGTCGCTAATCATTGATCAATAATCATTGAACATTGAGGTCTTTCCTCCTTGCCATTGTATTACCAAGCAAGGCAAGGCAAGTTTATTTGTATAGCACAATTCAACACAAGGTAATTCAAAGTGGTTTACATCAACATTAAAAAGACACAATTAAACAGTAAATAACAAATAAAATGAAATAAAATGATAATAAAAGAGGTAAAATAATAAAAAGCACAAGTTTTTAGTACGGGCAGTAGAGTACAGCAGGTACATCTCATTCTTAAAATGGCAAGAATTACGTATCTATTCGGTCAAAACGTACAAAGACCGGGTCAAATACAGTATTACAAAAGTAATCTGTAACAATTTGTACGGTGAATTAAACCAATTTGACAATTCTACGCCACAATGCCTGTTTCCAGGTCTTATTTCACACAACTGACGAGAATTACGTCTAAAGTCAAAATTACGTCTACGTCAAAAGTAATCTGTGCCGATTCGTGCGGTGAATCAAACCAATTTGACAATTCTACCATTCCCCTTAATGCCCATAAAGCTTCTGCTGGTCACGTTGGGTGATGATCAGTTATTCAAGTGCCTGTGATTAGCAGCTCCTGACTGCTGTTTGGAAACATGGAAACAATAAAGACCTTCGTTGATTTTTAAATAACTGTCCCGCATTTAGGCTTAGTTTCCTAAATCTTTAACATGCAAAATCTCTACCTTTCTGTACAGAACTTGAATGTTTCTCCATGCCTGTGTGCGTCTTCGTGGGTTCTTTGGTTTTCAAAAGCATGATTTTAAATGTTTGTTGGTTTTTCTGAATGAGTGTGGTAGTTTGTGCGTGTGACGGACTGGTTACCTGTCCAGGGTGTAACCTCCTTTCACCTGGAGACAGCTGGTTAGTTCCATCAGATCCTGATTAAGAACAAGCAGGTACAAATAATGGACAGGTGGATTCATACATACAGTATGTCGTTCGGTGACTCAAAAAGTAAGTATTCTGTGTTTAAAATGTCTACTAAACGTGTCCAACAGCGGAAAACAGCTTGAAGACGTAGTTAGTCCGGCCTGATGGCTCTCCTTCACTCATCAGATTACTTTTCAAATGAGAAGCTGCAGTTTCAATGGTCTGGAGCTCCTGACTGTTCCCACTGGAGCAAAGGTGCGTTCCATAAATTATTGATCCTGTGTCTTATTTGTGAAAAGAATTAGCATAGTCTTGCCAGGAGACGGCTTAAAAGTTAGGAGCGACTGCAGCAGCTTGTGTGATGGTCACAGGATCTCTGAACTCTGCAGACCAAGTGCAAACAGCGTGCTGACAGGAAAAACCTGATAAACTTCTGTGGTCGTTATTGCCACACAGTGAACACACAGGGACTGTAAAATGGGCAAAAACAATCTGCAGACCGTACGCTCTGCCGGCAGCTCCCGTGGTAACTGTGCTGTCTCGGAGCAGGTCTCCGATCAGAGGGGATTGATTCCTCTGACCTTGTTCAAATCAAAGTGACGGCCCCCTTACGACTGCACCTCTACACACACACAAACAGCAGTAACGATGATTAAGAATCAATATGTGATTAGGAGGTTTTAAGCCTTATTGTTAGAAGATGGAGTGTGGAGGTGCAGAGGAAGACTGTGATGGAGCGAAGCCTACCAACACCTGAAATAACAGGCATGAGGAAGAAGACGCGTGCACAAGAAATTCCCCATGCAGTACCATATTTAACAAAATATGGCATTGCATGGGAATAAAACACACACACACACACACACACACACACACATACATATATGATGAGATCTCAAGTAATCTTTCCAAATTTCAAATTATTTCTTTTTCACTTTTAATTATTGTGAAACCTATTAATGCTCCTGATTAATATGCAGACAGCTCTCTGGCTTCGGTATACATCACTGAAAGTAATTATGGAGGGTTCTTTTTCTTTATCATCTTCTTCACGCCTGAATCCTATAGATGGTATATGAAGAACTCAATCTCCACCTCGCCAGAGTGAAGCAGCGACCTGGCAAGAAGACAAACACTGCCCTCTACAGCCGGTCTGCAGAAGCTCAGGGGCTCTTCAGGTCCACAACAACCCGGCTGACCGTCCTCCGGCCGGCCGGCAACCTTTTGGCTTTGATTCATTTAAATATTTCTGTGTTGATATGTGGTGTTAATTAAGATACCTCCTTGCTACATCCGAGCAGTCTAAAAACAAAAACGCACCCCGCCCCTCAAACTATTTTTCAGCTATTTTTCTTTTCTGCAATGTTGAGATGAAAAGGTGCAAAACTTCAAAAAGCATAAACAGAAAGGAGAGCAAAGTGGAAATTCATTGTATATTTATAAAGGTCATGTGTGGTTAATGTGTTTAGATTTTTCATTTCAGCCATTTGCCAAACCCAGTTGACACAAGTCTTTACCACTTAACTTGGAAATGACCGGGGGCAAAGTCACACACACACACACACACACACACACACACACACAATTACACGCTATGAAGCTGTGCTTTTTCTACTTTCTTTCTCCCTCTTTAAAGTTGTCCAGCGAAATTAACAAATCCACTTTGAGGCTGAACCTTTGTTTGAAGACGCACCCCTTTTTTCCATGGCAGGGTTCATTACCACCACATCACCACAAAGATCATTCTGCCCTCTCGTGCAGTCTTTACGCTAAGCTCAGCGCTGCTAACTGGCCTCTACTGTCGCTTTAGGCTTTTTGATGAAAAAGATTTTGTGATATACCTCTAAGTATGCATTTAAACTTAACTTTACTACAACCAGCTACTATACTGAACATGTTAACTTATTAATTGTTGAACTATGAACTTTCACAGTAGAGCAAACCCTTCCCCATCTGCCGCTCTTGGATGCTGTTTTTAAATACATTCTTTTTGTCACTTTTCTTTTTTAAAGTGCTGCAAATTCAAAATGGCCGTGACAATTTCCGGGTCAACATTTATTGGGTTTGATGACGGCATTCTTGCTGTCCGTGGTAGTCGACGTGTGTAAATGTATAGAGACAATGTATAGAATGTATAAACAGCAATAGATGCAATTTTGTAATTTATTCAAGTTTGATTTGAACAAAAACATCAAATCTTACACTTTTAACGCAGCAGTTTCGCATCATTGTGAATGTCATACGGGGTCTGAATGCCCAGGTGTCAGGGATCAGCTGTGTGTGATTTCTATGGTTTCTTCAGTGGTTGGCAATCACTGAAAATAAAATCTGACGCTTTTATTCATCACAAGCAAATTAGTTTTTTGGTAAGGGCTGATTTTGATGATTTGATCAAACTGTTAATGTTTTTCTGCCAGATCTTCACAAGTCTGCTGTCACGGTTTACTCTGGTCTGAGCAGAGCGTGAAAATATTCAGGCTGCTCTAATGAAAAAACTCTCAGCCCTCATCTATGTAGACGTCACGCGAGACAAGGAGCACGTAAGAAAGATGTCTTGAGTTGCAAATATCCTATGTTCCCATTTGCAGTTTCAAAGCCTTTCATCTGGTAGAGCGAGCACCTAAAGATCAGCTGACTGGTGGGGACCTCAGCTTGTCATGCTTCAGCACCCTGAATGAATAACCTGCTGGGTACGGGGGATTCTGATTTCCCTCCTTACCTTTTTAATTTCAAAAATGTCTAATCCTAAAGGCAAAGTTTCAGGTATTCAGCTGCCCCAGTTGCACGGGAAAAATGTAAAAATGCACACGACCTAATAAGATGTTTAACTGATCAAACCGCACTCTAATTACAGACAGCAGAAGTCTTTCAGTCATTAGTTACTAAAAAAACATTTCCAATAGTGGAGATTAAAAATCAATACTAAGACGGATTTTATTGGGTCCAGACCAACGTTTACAAGATGAATAAAACTCATCCTTTACTGAACCCTGTTTTGTGTCGTTCACGTCGGCCTGATAGTCCAGGGGCCAGAGCCCAAAATTTCACTTGTCAGCACCACTCAAGGTGACCAAACTTGCTTATAGTTTTTGAAAATATCTATGTCTGTAGATGATATTTTGGTATGATAACCTTCCTGAGTGGCAGCTGGATCATAGTTATCAGCTCATGAAGTTACCACCCCTTCAGAAAATTACACTTTAGGTGCTGCTGCATATCCTGGTTTAGACTCATGTACAGGAAATCTGTTAATGTTTCACTATATTGTGATTGGTATCATTTTAAAGGGGACCTTTTAAGCATTCATTCAAGCTAAGATGTGATACATTTCCTGAATCCTTATGGTCCTGTGAGTATTCCAATTTTTGTATTTTGTGTCTCTGTTGTTCCTAGATGACACAGGGATAAAAAATACTATATCATTTAGGCGAAAATTGTGTAAAAATGTGTGTTGTTTATAGTTTAAAGAGCAGCAGTGACCTCTATGTTGGTCAGAATGATTCACATCTTAGCTTGAATGAATGCTTAAAATGATACCAAAGACAATATAGTGAAACATTGACAGATATCCTGTACATGAGTCTAAACCAGGATATGCACCACCATTTAAAATGTAATTTTCTGAACTTCATGAGCTGATAACTATGATCCAGCTGCCACTCAGGAAGGTTATCATACCAAAATATCATCTACAGACATGGATCTTTTCAAAATTATAAGCAAGTTTTGTCACCTTGAGTGGTGCTGATATCTGGCCTGGCCCATGAGAGTGTTGTATTCTCCTTCATCTCAGCTGGACCCGACATCTCGGCCCTGCTGCGCATTGGCATTCGTAAAAAAAACATGGGATTGTGATTTATTTTTTTGTCTCACCAGAAGAGTGTTTGTTCTGACGCCTGACAGGGCAATCTATACGCACATGGCATCACAGCAAACCCCCTGTCTTCTGGTAATATAGACCAGCGTATGAAATGTTCACCTGTATCGGTTCTCCGTCTCGCAGGTGCATCACTGTCTTCTTCAAATAGATCAAGTTGCCAGAAACAGTTCATAACAGCTGTTGTCACGTAACGCTGATCCTGAGTGAAACTATATGTTAAATCGGGTATAAACTGATCTGTTACGCTCCTCTCTTCTCCATCCCAGTTCTGCCAGAACCTGCTGTGGGAGACGATTGAGGACCTTTCAAACAAACAAAACATGACTGAGCGTTCCCCCGGCGGTTTAACAAGCCCAGAATGGGACCACTTTCCAGACCAAAATGTTATGTCAAAAACTAAACTACCCTTGTTTTTATGGGGGAAATTGGATACAACTGCAACAGACTTTCCTGTGGTTGGTATTTCAATTATTGCAGTCGAAACGTTTCTGCAGATTTCCGTACTTTTGTATTGTCATCAGTGGATTTGAAGATTTTATTTCTTATTTAACCTTTATTTACCCAGGCAGGCAATTTAAGAACAAATACTTATTTGCTAATGCAAACTGAAAAGATTGTTCTGAAAAAGATTTATTTTTCAGTACAATCCGCATGAACGCCTCCAAGTTTTTATTTATCCATCCCTTGATCCATTTACTTATTCATTTACCGTAAGTTAGTGAAGTGTAATGGCCTGATGCTACATACTGCATTTACAGCACAGCTTGTACTGTTTTACAACAAGGCTTTTTTATGCATCCACATAAACACTAATGCATGCAGTAACACAAAAATGTAACGGTGACCCTTCATCATCCTCATCATGGCACCCAGTCTGAACTGATTCCTGAAGCTCAAGATCAGAGCTCTGCTGGTCTCTGGCTCCCTCTATCGGTGCGAACCTGGTACTGCAGCCCACCTCTCTCTCTCTCTCTATCTCTCTCTATCTCTCTCTCTCTCTCTCTCTCTCTCTCTCTCTCTCTCTCTCTCTCTCTCTCTCTCTCTCTCTCTCTCTCTCTCTCTCTTTCTCAAACACAGAAGTGATCAGATCCAGCCTGAAATGTCTGTGTGGTTTATACCATAAACGTTATAGTTTTGAATGTCAAGTTTATACTATGTCATGCTTCTAGAACTTCCTTTGCCACATGATGGGTCTAGGAACCAGTTCCCCAATATTCAGTTGGATGAAAACCAGGCCTGGGGATCCATTCAAATGTCAAGAATGTATTTGATTCCGATTCTTAAGATTCAGAATCGATGATGAAGATTTGATCCGATTTGATTCGATTCTTTCTTTCTTTCTTTCTTTCTTTCTTTCTTTCTTTCTTTCTTTCTTTCTTTCTTTCTTTCTTTCTTTCTTTCTTTCTTTCTTTCTTTCTTTCTTTGTGTCACTGATCACGGCAGTAAAATATACCAAACACAATTTCTTTATGCCTTTAATCATGTCATTGAAGTCGGGTTCGAGGGTTTCTGTTGTGTTTCAGGTTTAGTTAACTTCCTGTTTTATTTTGAAAATCTATTTCCTTGTGCAAGTTAGTTTTTTTTTTTTTTTGCATCCCATGCCCAATCTTCCTTGATGGTTGCACCTGTGTTTTGTCAGCCCCAGAGTGTATATATCATCTTGTCTTTCTTTTGCCCCTATCTTGTCCGTTTACCTCCCAGGCTTTTTGTTCCAGTTTATGTGTTTCCTGTATTTTGGCAGTGGAAGTTTTTGTTATTGTTGTTACTTTCTGTCTTCCTCTACAGCAGACATTTTTGTTGAATAAAAGACGTTGGTTTGCAACTTTTGGCTCCTGGAGGTCCCCTCCATTTGGGTCCTACAACACCAATTCCTGGAAATTAATGTTTCAACATTTCAAAATAATAAATCCTGAACTAGCTCACTGTTGCAGATGCTTTGAATAATCTTGCAGTTGGAGCTCACTGGTTAATGTTGGGAAGCATTTTCATCTCTCTGACCTCAGTTTTGGACATCTTCCGGAGTACGATCGGCCATACTCATTATTAAAGTCTTTGTTCTTGTGCCACTGTTTGCAGTTTGGCAACAAAAAAGTCAGTGTCCATTTTCACATTCCTAAATAACCACAATGTGACAGTCCCAATTAAATGCATATGTGAGACATCATCTTCACCGCTGAAAGAGGGAAAACACATTCCTGTGTTCACTATAATTATTTGGTTTCCGCTGCTGGCGTAAATGATCTACTCTATGATGTAAATAACCTCTATTCTGTCTATCAACAGCTTCAGTTATTTAATTAATAGATGAAGAAATATGTCTGTGGTTATATATCAATAATACAGCTTGAGCTTGAACTTGGTGGGAAAATGCAAGACGCAAATATTGACCCGTTTATTTTGAGCTCTGCTCTACTTTTAATGCCTCTGTCTGTACAGAGAGTTGCACTAAACGTCCCTGAATGAAATACATTTCTTTGCATGACAGACGTAAATAACGTGAATGGCACAGAAAGTAAAAAAGTCGTAGGTAATGTATGTTCATCCATTAATGTCAAGCATATGTGAGATTTCACGTCCATACTCTGCTCCCACAACTGCTGTCCTGTTTTTTTTTACTGCGCAGCTTGAAGCTTTAGGGTAACTGTGTTAACCTGGTTGATATGCATTTTTCAGGGGGTGGCATGTTCTGCATTGATAGGAAACCATTTCCACCATCCACATACATCTCAGGTCCTTGGTTTCCAGCTCCTCAAATTCACTATCTGTATGCAATATTCACATGTTCCTCTCCAAAAGGGCTGGACCCTTCCCAGCAGTGACTCCCGTGTAACACTTTGTTCACACATGCAGACTAAAACGAGACCTTTTCTTGAGTTTCACAAGCTTGATATAAGCAGGAATCTTTAGTACTGGATCCAGATCTTTTAATCATGTGACCATCTTTCTACTCAGTGGCACCACGTTGACTTTTATCTTCCCAGGTGGGATTTTTGATTATTTAGTTATCATGTCGAGAACACTTTGCAATAATATAAACAAAATATTGCTTAACTACCCATGTACAAGTTGACAACTTCATTAAAACTCGATGAAATGTTGGTAACTTGGTTTGGTCGAAATGGAACAAAGATACAGTTCATCTTTTTTTTTTTTTTTAACCTTGTCTGCACACATATTAATACGGAAGAGTATTAGGGCCAGGCAGGAGAAAAATTAAAATAATATTTTAGAGGAGGAAGATTTTTTTTTCATTATGCATTTCGAGAAAAAAGGCGAAATGTCGAGATTAATGTTGTACAATTGCGAGAAAAAAGTCGAAATGTTGAGAAAAAAGTCGAAATGTTGAGAAAAAAGTCAAAATTTTGTGAATAAAGTCGAAATGTCGAGAAAAAAGTCGGAATGCTGAGAAAAAAGTCGAAATGCCGAGAAAAAAGGCGAAATGTCGAGAAAAAAGTCGAAATGTCGAGAATAATGTTGAAATACAATTTCAAGAATAAAGTCGAAATTTCGTGAAAAAAGGCGAAATTTCGATTTTTTCTCGACATTTCGACTTCTTTCTCGAAGTGCACAATAAAAAAATATTTTTTCTCCTGCCGCATGCGACTCTAGAGCCGCCCTAGTGGCTCCTGGAGCTTTTTCAAAAATGTTTGACCTTTTTTTCCCTTTTTTTTTTCTTTTTTTCCTTTTTTTCTTCTTTTCTTCCCTTTTTTCCTTTTTTTCTTCCTTTTTAATCTCGACATTTCAACTTTTTTCTCAACATTTCCACTTTTTTCACGAAATTTTGACT
Organism: Cololabis saira; assembly: GCF_033807715.1. NCBI lineage: Eukaryota > Metazoa > Chordata > Actinopteri > Beloniformes > Belonidae > Cololabis > Cololabis saira. The sequence continues at coordinate 42,070,862 of NC_084594.1, forward strand.
ATTTCCTCGACATTTCAACTTTTTTCTCAACATTTCAACTTTTTTCTCGAGATTGTACTTCAACATTAATCTCGACATTTCAACTTTTTTCTCAACATTTCGACTTTTTCCTTGACATTTCGACTTTTTTCTCGAAGTGCATAATGAAATAAAAAAACCTTCCCCCAGTTCTAACTAATATAGAAACATGCAGCATGTGTTCCTTTCATTCTAAGGCTTATAAAAGACTTTTCATTTTTTGCGGCTCCAGACACATTTGTTTTTTGCGTTTTTGGTCCCATGTGGCTCTTTCAACATTTTGGGTTGCCGACCCCTGCACTAGCGTATTGCTTGTGACTATGAGGCATCAGCACAATAAAGCCTGGCCCGACATTGACAATCCAACCAGATTTGATCCGTTTTTCCACTAACACGCTGCTGTTATTGTCCAGCTAAACACTCCCTCTTTCTCAATGTAGACACTAAACATCACACACAACTGCTGTGAGGGTCAGTATCAACAAAAAGCGGATCATTTGGCCTTTGTTTATTGGCAAGGCCAACTTCTAATGTTATATTGTGGAGGGATGGAAGGTGGCCGTGTCACATTCCTAATTTCCTTGAGTAACACCATCATCAACTATACTCAGAGTTTTCATCTTTACTCAGTTCACTATCCCAAATAAATGCTGAGCAGAAGCATTATCTCAAAATGTATTAACTGAAATAACTTTTTCTCACTTTGAGCCCACCTGGACAAAGAGCAGTCTCTAATGGGTATTAAGTGTAATACACAGGGCATAGTTCTACATATTTTAGGGTGTAACATTTTTTCTAAAACCCTTATCAAATAATGTTCAAGCCCAAAGTAAAGTAAAGTAAAGTAAAGCCCAGCAACGGAAAATGAATGTAATCTACTATAAATACATATATTGTGTTACATGAAATGTAAACTGTGGTGTCCAAAGCTGACCTGTAACCATTCGAATTGCCATTCTTATGTGTAAGACAAGCAATTATATATGACACAAGAACATTTACTCCCTGCAAATGTTGTTGCTGCTGCTGTTGCATCGCTGTAAAGACCTTAAAGCAGAGAGATAATCCCAGGGACTCTGAAATGTTGAGATAATGCTCATCTTTAGTTTGCAGAAACAGAAGTTCAGTGCCGCTCACTTTTAATTATCCACCAGCATTACCATACTTTAATGTGTGTCAATTCAAACTCCATAAAATAAAAACTAAATAAAAAAAGGAATTAAAGCCTGGTTGTAAGTTGTAACACCAAGGGAATAAGTTCAACTAGTGATTCAGCCCCTGAGAATTTTACCACAGTCCAGTGGAGCAGAAGTGGAATTCCACATCTGCAATTATTGAACAACAGGGTGCAAAAAAAAAAGAGAGAGGGAGAAGGACTGAGATGGAGAGACGTAAGACGTGGAGAAAGTGGAGCAAGGGTGAGAACTTAGAAAACAACTGACAAACCACAGAGTCATAGCCAAACTGAATTTTATGTCACTGTTTACTTCATTCTAAATGAAACAGACAAGGGTATACGGTGAATAAGATAATACACATCATGGAGGAGGTAAATATTAGACAAAGAATGGCATGGTAAATAAATGCAGGCATCAGAAAGGCATTTCAGCACACTAGTATTCCTTAGTTTAGAAGACTGCACACTAACGGTACATCGTATTGGCACTTAAACGTCATGAATGTAACTGGTATATCCTCAGTCCAGGCTACGCGGAAACAGACTCACTGTTTCCTAAAAACATTGGCACATTGACAATCTGTGTGTGTATATGTGTTTTATCGTAAGTGGTACCCTAGAGTAGCGTCACATTCATTTTCAGAAATCCAACCATAGAAAATACAGGAACTGCTGGCAGGGAGCTGTGAACACATATCCCCCAGACGGGGATGACGTCAAACATACTTACATGTGCACAGACATGTTATAAGGCACTGTAGTAAGACAGTATATTTGTAGTAAATAAAAAAAGAAATAGATGGTATATACACCCAGGCATTTTAAAATGTTATAGAAAACATACCCTGAATAACTGTCTCTCCCAAAGTCAACAATACAGACAAGGATGTCGTCTCTCTTAACCCCCACATCAAACATGAAATTCAGAAAACCTCCCCAAACATTTTCTTGGAACATCCAAAAAAAAAAAAAAAAGAAATCTCAAATTTATGTTGCTGCAACTGCTTGAAAGGACCTTTCAAGCATTTAGGAAATTAATTCTTGTCTGTTTTGAATTCCTCAGTGAGAGGGTTTTGCCTGTTGACAGAATCTAAACCATGGCAAGGCCAGAAGATTCTCCCAAACTACAAGTACTGCTCCCTTTTCTCTGGTGGGGTACTTTTAACATTTGGTCTGCAATTCAAAAGGGAAAAAAAGACATGTTTCAGTCACAGCAAACAAAATAAACCAAAACATACATTTACAACACCCAGAGGTCATAGGATATAAGTGAAATAAGTGATATAAGTCAAACTGTAAATCAGCACAAGAAACCCATATGTGTCAATTTCACTGTTAACTTGCAGCCAATGAGAGAAGAACAGGAGGTACGGGAGGTAAAATCGTAGGCTAACGCCTCTTTTTTTGTAAGAAAAAAGTCTGATCAATCTCTTAAGTTTCCATATTTACAGAAAAGGCTCAGACCGTTGGGGAAATGAAGACAGTACATCTCGGTTTCCATTGAAATTGATAAGGTTCACACGTAGTAATGAGAGAAACTGAATCGTCGACTACATGGTCCAAATTTGGGGTCAAAGAGGTAAAAACAGGGGGAAAAAAAGAAGGGGCGGGGAGGGGGTTCAGTGGTTGGACAGTTGCACAGTCCTCGATAAAAAGGCGGGGGCTGATCAGTCAGGGAAACTAGTTTCACTCAACAAGTCTGCCCTAAATTAGAGGAGAGAAGAAGACAATCAGAGAGAACAGGGTGAGAAGAGCAGAGGGGAAGAAGGCGACACATAAAGGCCAGATCTAAGACTCCCAGGGTTACGAAGCCGGTGGAGGTTGGAGATGTTATCACAAAGGGATGGAAGTCAGTGAGAAGTGTGGGAGGCGGCGCTACATGTCAGCTGGCTGAGTCTACGCGTTAAAGATGACAAGCTCTAGAAACCTGTCCTGATCAACTGACCAACAGAGGAAAACATACAAAAAAAACACTTTATAAATGGAAAAATTGATCCTTTCCTGCTTTGTACAAAGATTAAATGTTGAGAGTGACACTATATTGAATAGCATGCTGAAATTAAATGTTTGGTCGATTTCTGGAGATCAACCAAACAGCTGTTTTCATCTGCTAACGATTTTTTTTTATGGAGGTCATGGACTGGTGCAAGAATGCCATCACGCTTGTCAGCTAAATTTCAGCTACAAAGTTAAAAACATTAGGTTTTTTTTATAAAAAATGTGAAGCTATTACTTCAAATATACCATTTTATGTTGTTTTTTTTATGTACTTTTACACAAAGCTCTTTTTGTTGAACAAGTCCCTATTCAAAACCCAGATTTTATAAACGGAAAAATTGATCCTTTCCTGCTAACAATTTTTTTTTATGGAGGTCATGGACTGCTGCAAGAATGCCATCGCACTTGTCAGCTAAATTTCAGCTAGAAAGTTAAAAATATTAGGTTTTTTTATAAAAAATGTGACGCTATTACTTCAAATATACCGTTTTATGTTGTTTTTTTATGTACTTTTACACAAAGCTCTTTTTGTTGAACAAGTCCCTATTCAAAACCCAGATTTTATAAATGGAAAAATTGATCCTTTCCTGCTTTGTACAAAGATTAGCTGTTGAGAGTGACACTATATTGAATAGCATGCTGAAATTGAATGTTTGGTCGATTTCTGGAGATCAACCAAACAGCTGTTTTCATCTGCTAACCATTTTTTTTTTATGGAGGTCATGGACTGGTGCAAGAATGCCATTGCGCTTGTCAGCTAAATTTCAGCTAGAAAGTTAATAACATTAGGTTTTTTTATAAAAAATGTGAAGCTATTACTTCAAATATACCGTTTTATGTTGTTTTTTTATGTACTTTTACACAAAGCTCTTTTTGTTGAACAAGTCCCTATTCAAAAACCCAGATTTGACCGATAGACCCATGTAGCTTCACAACCTCCTTCATTTCAATGGTTCAAGGAATTTTCCTATAGGCCTCCAAGTTCCTCCAGGCTGCGAATAAAAGAGCACTCCACCAACAAGTGTCGTCCGAGAAGAGAGACTGAAGGAATGAGAAATGGGGCGGTCGGGCTCTAGTCTGAGAAAAGTTAATGGGTTTATTGTCTTTCACAATGATGGGCCAGGTCTTTAAGAAACTCAAATGAATGCAAAGAGAGAGGGAGAGAGAGAGAGAGAGCATCAAGTTGAAACTCAAGAGCCAATTTGGCTCTGCAGTGGAGCTTTACTGCTCCGACGTGCTGGTCATTCCACATTTTTGCCTGAGTGAAGTAGGCAGAAGTTTTCGTTTCCTATTAGTACAAAAATGCAATCAACCAAGCAGAAATCTACCACGGTGAAGTTATAGATGCTTTTTCTATTGTTATTATTATTATTAATATTATTATTTACAGCTGTATTAAATATTCACACAAGCTTATGGTCCCGTGTAAGAAAATCCTGTGCAAGAAAACTTTACAGTGCATCTTATTTCCCCGTTAAGACTATTGCTGCTTTTGTCAAACGTTTGCAACACACCTAAAATCTTAGACATCTGTTTGGTTACACATGCGACCGAGTGCAGGCAGCGTCTCCGTCGGGACTGGTGATGTTAGTAAATGGAGTGTGATTGTATGTGTCAGTGAGAAGCTTCCCTCTCTTTCTAAGTGTAACAGCAAAGTGATGATCATCAACACACACGCTCATTAAATGCCAAGCAGATGCTCTCGTGTAACGATTCACCTCCACTGCTGCAGCTCAGATTGTGTTTCCATATGCAGCTCTCGTCGTCAAGTGATTTTGCTCAGGTGAAGTGAAAAAATGTCTCCTTATAGAAAGGAGGATATTACTCAACTATTACAAAGTGGTTTGTCTGAGGCTGTGTTGTTTGTTTAAAGCTTCATCACAGTCATCCCTGTGAGGAGAACACTGAAGCTGAATTCTGCTAACTAAAGTTTAAATAATGTAACTGGTGAGTAGGGCTGTGCGATTAATCGATTTTAAATCTAAATCGGATTTATTCATCAAGACGATGTTAAAAAAAGGAAAATCGGAAAATTGATTTTCCTTTTTTGCAGCTGGCTGCATTACAGACAGAGCTCGTCTAGTCATCTTTGTTTGGTCAAGAAAATTATAAATGTTGTCACTTTACTAAACTCAAGGAGGATTTACAGTATCTTTCATTTGCACTTCATTCCCAATAGGGAAATTTGTTTGCTATTTTTCTTTCAAAATAAAGATAAAATATTTGAAACAATTTATTCCATTGTCTCTAGTAGTTTTACCAAAAAAATTGAAATCGAAATCGAAAATCGGGTTTTCAGAGAAAAAAATCAGGATTTTATTTTTGTCCAAAATCGCCCAGCCCTACTGGTGAGGTAAAAAAAAAAAAAAGAACTGAGGACATATTTATTCCCAGTTTTAGAGTAGTAGTTTAGACCTTTACTTTTACACAACTAAACTGCATCGGTGGAGTGTAAATGCACAAAGCAATGTGGAGACAAAACAACTCCAACCAGGAAGCATAGGACATGCTGGAAGTTTCACAGCGCTGGTGTCTTTAGCTCCATAACCACAATATCTACTGTTGTGTTTTGGTTCTTGTTCCTTTTATTAAATAGTGAGTGACCATTAGGCCGGTGAGAAATTTCCATCCACAACCTACATGACTGACATCAAACACTTTAGGTCTGCAACTCTCTGAGTCACAAAAATCAATGCTTCTCATAAATAATGGGATTGTGTGCATTACTGTAAAGTATACGGTCTGCTTGTGAGTGCTATATGACTGCATGACAGTCTTTTTGTTTTGTTTTAGCTGCGTCGTTTGAGGGAAAACGAAGGGGCGGTGTCCAGCGTGTCCTCTGCTCTCTGTTTGGATGACTGCTGGAGGGGTGGGGGGGGTTGGGGTTTACACGTACTCCCTGGCTGTGGAGGGCTGGGACTGGCGGTAATACTGCTGTCCTCGCATGTCATCTTTGGAGCAGGAGCAGCACAGCAAGGCGCCGCCCAGGACCGTCAGACTGGCCGCCGCCCATCCCACGAACAAGGCGGAGCCAAACTCATACCTGAGCAGGAGATAAAACAGTCACAAAAACAGTTTTTTCCCGACTGCAGCTGTCCTCATCAACAAGGCCCCGGTCCCCGGTCCCCCCTCTCCCCCGTTTACCACAGACTGCCCCCCATCCCACTCTACGTTACATTAACGTTAAGATTCCAATCCTGACCTTATGCGTTACATTAACGCACATCCTAAATAACTTTTGTACAGACTCATATCCGGCACTTTACAAACCTCATATTGTACATTTCTGTTTATACATTTTACCTCTTATATATTTGCTTTTATATTTATATTGTATTGCACCAATCACCACAACAAATTCCTTGTGTGGCAATAAACTTTTCTGATTCTGATTCTGATAAGTTAGAAAAGTTTGAAATGGGTTTACAGTCTGACGTTTTGAGGCCATTTAAAGGTTTCATTTTGCATGCATATTCATCACTGGCAGTTCTTTTACACGTTTAATGCTGTTCAATGTGGAGCTGTAAAGACATACGGTGCGTCCGAAATACCATACTAAACAGTATATACTCAAAAAGTATACTTAAGTTCGGCACACTTTTGAGTAAATATCAGTAGTATGCATTAATTGGGACGTACTACTCAGAGCCACACGGCACTTCCTGCCGTTGGGAGGGGGAGTTGTTACCATGGTAACAACTCCTGTAACAGCAGCAGTAGCAGCACCGCTCCGCTCTTTCCTGTTTATTCTGGCCCAAACAAGATGACGTTATATAATATTATTATATACCAATATTATAATATTAATATTATATAATAATATTATTATACTTAATATCATACTTATGACATATACATATCTGCACAGCACTTAGCAACCAAACACCGCTGCATTGCATTGTGGGAAGTTTCTGCTTAGCTAGTGTCCATCAATCCACACTAATACATTTCTCCAGAATGAGTATGGATAGAGCATACTATTGAGTACGTACTAATGTTTCGGACGCACTAAAATATCTCACATAGTGTTTTTGCATACTCATTAGGGTTGAAGTATGGGATTTCGGACGCAGCTTTACACATCAGCGAAACTCCACGTAGTCTCTCATCAAACAAGCATCCACGTTATTCTCAGCTCGTCGTCTTACTTGTCTGAGGCGTGTAGTTTTACACGGATGGTGCACAGCTAGATCATTTGCACAGTTATACATACGGCCTGTTTGTGAACAACTGTGAAAGACCTTTTTATTTAGTGCAACAATCAATACTTGATAATGATTTATTACATTTTAAGCTGGGCCAAAGCTTGTGCTTTGAACTTATAGCCACTGAGGTTTAAAAAAAATTGTGTTTTTTTGAATGACTGACAACTGTTATTATTAATAAAATTCACGTTATTTGGATTTAATGCTTAGTTGACGTTTGCTTATTTCAATTTGAAGTAAATGTGAGAAGTAACTCCTAACACATAGATGTATGAAACATACAGCTGAGGGGAAAAAAGTATTAGAACAACAGTATTACTTGATTATAAATTACCACATATCCATTTATTTGATTAAAAGAAACCGGGGGACTTCATCTGCTGGAGGGTTTTAAATTTTGATAAAACAGTTAGATGTAAGGTGCCCAAGAATTGTGCACAGATTCTGACTTTGAGCTGATTGTGACTAGCAGCATGCTTCATAAAATAAAATAGATAAGAGAATCTTAACAATACGGTGATTCAACAACAGAGCGTCTTCTGTCAGAGGCTTCTTCAGATCTGCTGCAACTGGTCGGACGTTTGTTTGTTACATTTTCAGCTGAGAAGATTCTAAGGATTCATCTTCAGTGCCAACAACGGCAGAGCTTTAATCTCGCACGTCTGTCTCACATTATCAGATCTGCGTCTGTTGATATTGCTTGCTTTAGAAATGCCGAGCAGTTCTGTTGCCGGCGGGTGGCACCATGTGGCATGTTGATATGTGCCTGGCTCCAGCTTCATATGCTTGGCTGAAAGAATGGACTTTTTCAATTAAAATGCTGTCAAATAGTGTACAATGGTACCGGGTTAAAGCTGTGAAATTGGGTTGAAGCTACAAAAAGGGATGACAGGCATCTTACTTTTGTGTAGTTTTTCTATTTTGCCTCTTTTTGCATTAATTGTATATACAGGACTGTCTCAGAAAATTAGAATATTGTGATTTTCTGTAATGCAATTACAAAAACAAAAATGTCATGCATTCTGGATTCATTACAAATCAACTGAAATATTGCAAGACTTTTATTATTTTAATATTGCTGATCATGGCTTACAGCTTAAGAAAACTCAAATATCCTATCTCAAAAAATTTGAATATTCTGGGAATCTTAATCTTAAAATGTTATATTTATATTTCAGTTGATTTGTAATGAATCCAGAATGTATGACATTTTTGTTTTTTTAATTGCATTACAGAAAATAAAGGACTTTATCACAATATTTATATATATATATATATATATATATATATGCAGTATATATATATATATAGTTATATATATATATAGTTATAACTATATAGTTATATATAGTTTTGTTTTCTGAGCCTGCTAATTATTGCTTATAATAATTAAAGTTATACTACTGTTTTAGTGTTATTAATATAAAAAAGAGTGCTAGGTATAGAATAAAATATACATTTGTTCTTATTAACATTAGAATGATCCAACTACCTTATATTAAAGAAAACTGTTCTTTAAAATGTAACAGGCACAGTGACCTACTGGAGTAGAGGACGCAGCTTTGTTACGGTGCAGTAATTGAGTTAATGCCTTGCTAGAGGGCAACTATTAAACTGTAGCGAGTGTGGCACCAGAAGGACGGCATACCTGGCGTTGGGAGGTGTATTTGGGTTGAAGAACTGATAGGAAACTTGTGTGGCATACCAGGACACAGACACCAGTGTGCAGAGACCTACGGAAGCAAAAAAAAACATTTAAAAACACTTTCATTAAGCCGACTTTTATTCTTTTTAGCTATAACGCTACACAAATGAGTTGGTGCGGAGTCCTCGTTTAGATCATCATCTTCTCTGAGATGATGGTTTATTTCTGCGGTTGGAGGTTAAAACGACCACTTCCTGTTTACAGGAAGGACTCTAATTTCCCGGCAGGATTATATTTGAGGCTAGAAGAATGCCAGACCACTCCTGCTAAATGCACTGATAATGGGAGATAGTACATGTACATTTTTATGCAATCTGTACAAATATGAAAAAAAAAGACAAAGGAAAAAGACAACAATTCCTGCTGAGCAGAAACCCAACCTGCGAGCAGGAAGAGAGTCCCTCCCGTCACGGCGATGCGGGTCTTGGTGGATGGGTTGTTATCGCCCACCTTGGTGCACTTCATGCCCACGACACTGACAATGATGCCAATAAAGCCCAGCAGTACTGACACCACCATGAGAGCGCGGCATGTCTGGATGTGGACTAGATAAAGATGAAAGGAGGAGGCAGAGGTCCCGGGGGAAGATCAGGGGACGGTGAATGATATGAGGAGATATGAAAAAAAGGAAAAGAGAGGGAGGAAGGTGGTGAGAAGATGAGACAAAATTGTTTTCAAACCATCACTTAAAAACATAATTACAAAGGAATGATGATACAGTTGTGATACATTTGAGGTGGGAGACCACATACATTCAAGGGAACTCATTAGAAGGAGTCAGACCCTCGCCCAGTTTCCAGAAACCGGGTCATTCCACTTTATAGGCCAATATTTGGGACTTAAAATGAACCTCCTACTCTTCACTTCATTTTGCTGTGGTTTTTCTTACTCAAAAATCTAATGCATTGACCACAAAGGCCTCAACTCACACATAACTTCGTAGGAGGAACATATTTACTCATAATCGCACACAAACACACACATATGTGCAAGTAGACAATGTCGGTATACATGCGATAACTGTAGGCGGAACAGACACAGATGAAACTCTCTGGTTCAGTGACTGTAGGAGGTCCTGGTTTACATGTTTCACACAGTGGAATTAGTGTGGCTTTGTTACAAAGCAAGATTGTTTTCAAGGGGCCGTCTCCACAGCAATCGAGCATTACAGGGTTCTACTGCTGCCGTTCACAGCGTCAGGGCAGTACGAGGGGCATAATGTCCGGACAAAGTGCCGAGTGGATTCAGTTACCATGGCCGGATGAAATCCAATTATATCAGACAAAGCTGACAAATATTCAGATAAATTAAAGAAAGCAAGGCAGTGTTTGTCATAGTCGATAGCTTATTATCAGATTACTTAAATACAAAGATATTTATCTGAACAAAAAACTAATTAAAAAGAAGGAAAGCTTACTTACAGCAAACTCAAAGCTTCAGAAAAAGATAACGTCTACTTCACTTTCATTGCTCTGCACAGGCTTTAAAACAAGCAAAGCCAATGAAGACAGTTTCCTCGTGCCAGAATGAACTTTCCAAATTGAACTAAACTGAATGAAATGGAATTGAACTGCTTGGTGATTAACACTTTTGCCTCACAGCAAGAAAGTTGCTGGTTTGAATCCCTGCAGGGCTCTCTCTGTGTGGCGTTTGCATGTTTCTCCTCGTGCTTCTGTGGATTTTCTCTGGATAAACGAGCATTTCCAAAAATGTATGGGAGGGGATTTCTGCCCAGGAGTGGTTTTTGGTCTGTATGTGGCCCTGTAAGTGATGGACTGGTGATCCCCTACCCCTCATTTCACCAGGGATAGACTCCCGCAGATCCCCTAAATAAGAGTAAGCAGTGTAGATAATTCATAATGGAATTAAACACAACTGAAATAACGCGTGGTTAAAAAGTAGTGGACTGGGCACCACAGTCCCCTCACAGATAAAACACTGCTGGTTTGATCTATCCTGTTACGGTCCAAAAACATCTACAGGACTGTCTCAGAAAATTAGAATATTGTGATAAAGTCCTTTATTTTCTGTAATGCAAAAATGTCATACATTCTGGATTCATTACAAATCAACTGAAATATTGCAAGCCTTTTATTATTTTAATATTGCTGATCATGGTTTACAGCTTAAGAAAACTCAAATATCCTATCTCAAAAAATTAGAATATTCTGGGAATCTTAATCTTAAACTATATTATGGTTTACCATAATCAGCAATATTAAAATAATAAAAGGGTTGCAATATTTCAGTTGATTTATAATGAATCCAGAATGTATGACATTTTTGTTTTTTTAATTGCATTACAGAAAATAAAGAACTTTATCACAATATCTAATTTTCTGAGACAGTCCTGTATGTTACAGTGTTTTTTGATTCCAGATTGTGTAGGAATGTGACCGTGCATGGTTGTGTGGCTCTGTGGGGCCCTGTGCTGAACCGGTGACCTGTCCCCGGGTGAACCCCGACCCCTCACCTGAACAGAGCGGGAGTGGACACCCGTATCAAAAAGACTTGTTGAGTAACTTTACGGGCAAATAGACAAAGTCACCATTTGTCACTGTGACAGAAATACACCATCAGCCACGGTTCAGCTCTTCAGAAGTAGATCTGAAGGGATTTATGATGGCAGGAAGAGAATGAACCAGCTTTGAAGTTTGATTTAAGGCTCCTTTTGATGGAGTATCTGAATGGTCTTCTGGAGTGAGATGTTAGAGTTTTGTTTTTATCCTGTCTGAGTATCCACCTTTTAGTTCTTTAGAGTTCACGTGGGGGGTCTCAACTAAATGACACCGCTTTGTTTGCTTTCAGCCTGTGATGAACCATTAGGGCAGTGGAGCCCTTTGAGTTTGAAGAAAGAGCAGAGGGAGGAAGGAAAGTAAGGAGGGAGGTGGCAGTAGGCTGGCTCACCCGCCAGGCCCTTTCTTTCTCTCTGGTGCCAGGACTGGCACTGCCAGCCACAAGCCTTCAGTGCTGTGTGTTTGTATGTTATGTGAAGCCACTGTAAGATCCCATTGTGAGGTCACTTGTGACTGCTCTGAATGTAATTTCCCATTCACTGAATTACTAATACTGCACTGCATTTAACCCCGCTGGCTCTTTTCCCACCCCATTTAAACTCAAACTCCAATCAAATATTGTATTTAATTTAACCAAGTTTAAATTTCAGTTAACAAATTCACATTAACGTAGCTTCCCTGTGTGCAGGGTGGTAAGATAATGATCTTTAAGGGTTAAGAAGAACCTGTCAAAGAAATGCAACAAACAGATATTTCTTTGATGAAAGAACTTCATCAGGTGCTGGTAGGTGTCTCTTTAAGGACCAACAAACGTCACACAACCCCTATTTTTCTTTTGACTGGCACATTTCAGTGTATATGTCTGTCATTTAGTTATTATTGAACCAAGAAATAAAATCATGGGTTATATGTATTAAAATGTATTACATTGACCTACAATGAATAGACCAAACAAGTTCTATATGTCGCCTAGTCTTTTCTGTTTTACCCCTAAATGATATGGAACTCCATATTATCCAAAACATACAAAGAATTCATCTGACTGTCCATAACAACAGCAAACATAACTCAGTCCCACATGCACTTTCGGCCATGTAGGAACAATGAATTTGCGACTGCAAAAATACTTTGTAATAAATTCAAAAGGCCCACAGTCTGCATAAAAGCCATATATAACTTAAAAGAGAGTCTCAACTAGTTGGTTTCGGCCATTAGAGTATATAAAAAGTATTTAGTGTAATAGAGTCTTTCCTTGCCACTGTTTGGCTTAAGGTTTTTCTCCCGCTTGGGGTGTTTTTACCTGCAATGTTTATGTAATAATTGCTCAGGGGTCATGTTCTGGGTCTCTGGAAAGCACCTAGAGACAACTTGTATTATAATAGATGCTATATAAATAACAATTGACTGAATTAACACCTGCCATTTCATTTGATACATGACAAATTGATCACTGCTTTGCACATAGTGATTAGATTTGGTCTGAGCAGCTGATCCAAACTATAGAAAATGATATACAAACATTATCATTCAAGACAATCTTATATGTCAATGAAATTGTGTAGAATTACCATTTTATGAGGAAAAAAAACACAACCTGTGCCCCTTACAATGACGTGTCGTTGAAAGGTCAAAGTGTCTTTAACCCAGTGCTTAAAAGTGTGTGTATAGAAAGAGCTGTCCTTTCAGCACCACCATCCACGCCCTTGAGAAAAACATTCCACTTTCTCACCTCCACATTATCCTGACTGTCATCTTTTCCTTAGACAAAAACCTTCAGTAAACCAGCAGCACTTTTCACTTTGTTTGCCTGGCCGCACACACAAGTGCGCACACAGTCTGCCGCACAATTCCAGCTACCATCACGTGCTTCTCCTACTGCCAATTCATCCAGGAGAGATGATCCTCTTCAGAACTGTCAGTGGTGGATTTAATCAAGATTTAATGAAGAGTCCAGACACAAAAACAAAATCCAGAAGAACACCTGAATGAGCGTGCTGAGGAATGCTTGGTCACCACTCAGAACGGTGTTTAGAGAAGATGGTCAAATGGGTGTTTTGGGTCTTTGTCCCTAATCTCAATGTGTTCACTGGGTGTGTAAATGAACAAATAGAACAATGTGTGCGTGTGGGGAAGACAGAGCGCATTCTGGGAATATCTCTGGTCTTTAGCTCAACACTGCCCTTTTCTTCTCGTAACAGTCCCTATTCATGCACAAGGACAATACACTGTTCTTATTGCTGCAATGAACCAAAGGAGACTGAAGATCAGAGTGGAGACCTTGCCGTACAACTTGCCACCGAATATATGTTGAAATGATGACTCACAAAGACATCAAAAAGAGCACCATTTGTTATTCTAAGGAGAGAGTCCCACAATAACAAACCTAACCTCAAAGAAAATAAATTGTTTTTGGTGAAAATGCCTTCAGACTGGGCCCCCCCCTCCCATGAACACTCCCACCTCCACAGCTTTTCATTAGAATCACTAATAGGATGATTGAAGCAGACAGTAGATGGATGGATTCATATAATCTGCGTGCCATTAATTATGAGTCGCTAGGTTCTGCTTACAAATTGGGGATGACAGGACGCTCATTTTCAGAGTTAATTCATGTCCGAACATTACATTCCTCACCCTCTGCCACTTCTCACACATTACGTGAATAGAACTTAATTTCAAATTAGATTTACGGCTTGGGAACTTGTGCACACCTCAGACAGCATTTATCACATGAGGAGTGTGGGTACATGAACAGAGGAAACTATAATACCTGCTGTGACTGATACCACAACACCATAGACACTCAACCTGGAAAATATACTAGCAGAGCCAAAGGTCGACTGTTACCTTATCAACACATCAAAAATGAAAGACAGGGAAACATTTGTAAAGACAAAATGCAAGTGAAAGTACTGAAGAAGCCTCTTCTTGACTCAACTTCAATCTGTAAAATCAATGTGCAAAAGGATCACGAAGAGTGAAGAATAATAAAGTCGCAAAAAAGGAACTGGACCAAGTTTCTTGGCCAATGACAGGATATAGTGAGTATATAAAATAGAGGAATTTAACAAAATGTATTAAACAGAATAAAGAAAATGTCTTTAAGAGGTCAAGGACATGGAAATAATTGTGAGTGGAGGAAGTAAAAACCAGTACAGGAGCCTCTATAACCAAGTCAAATTCAAACTTTATACTCACTGTCAAGCGAGAGCATGGAGTCAAAGATCTTGCACTGCACCTGTCCCGTACTCTGCGAGGCGCAGCTCATCCACAGCCCCTCATACAGGCCTACGGCTGTAATAATAGCATCTCCAGCGTAGGATGACTGCTTCCATTGCGGCAGCGCAGTGGTGGAGATGATGCCAATCCAGCCGCCCAACGCCAGAAAATACCCTAACAACTGGAGACCTGAGTTGGCCATATCACTGTAGCTCTGGACCTCTGTCTAGCTGCTCTGGCTCTTTTTCACTCTGCTTTCCTTGCAATCGCTTCTAAACAGGGAAATCTGGCGTGTTGCCCGTCTTTTTGATGAGTCTTTGTGGGCACACCTGTTGCTCGCTTTACTTTTCTCTTCACTATCTGGTCCCTCTGAGCATCTCCTTCAGTCTCTTTGCTAGAAACTCACATTTGTAGAGTTCTCTTTCACCCTGTCTCTTTCTTTTCCTTCTCCACGTCCTGGCTTGTTTTTTTGCCCTTCAGCTGGGACAGTGAGTTGTCGTCTCCTCCTCAAGGCAGTTCTGTCCGAATCCTCGGTCCCTCTGAGGATCAGTCAAAGTGTAGGAAATAATTTCTGGTGGTTAGTGATAGAACGCATCAAGCATCGTTGCTGGGCTGTTTCACTCTCTGCATGGCTTCCTCCACTTCCTTCTCTTTGTCTCTACTGCACTTTCTCCCCCACTACAATCTTTCCATCTGTTCTGGGCTCAAGTGGCTCAGTGAGGGGGAGCAGAAAAAAAAGCAAAAAGGAATAACGGAACATGTGAACACAACAGGCTGACCACGAAGGGATGGGGATAAGGATTGGCTGGCGATTGGACTCTGCTGTGTTGTAGGAACGCCTACTGGGAGGGGAGAGGGATGGGCAGATGTGGGAGAGTCTGGGGTTTTTTCAAATAAAGAGAGAAAGCAAAAAGCAAAAGATGCTGCGCTGGGTGCTGGGGGGAAAGGCACCACAGGTAAAAACACAATCAAGCATTTCTTGCAAGATTGTTCCAGCCTTTCAATCAAACGTGTTCTCCAAAACTCCATTCTACAGCTTTATCGGATGTAGGATGTATTCATCCTTTCAGTGTTTGCCACCCCCAGCAGGGGATGCAGGGGAGGTGGTGGTAAAGTGCAACAGATGTACGTAAATCAGCGTCCAAACAATGCCTTGGCTGAAAAGGACATGTCACATCCACACTGGCTCTCAGGAAATTATGGGCAGCCAAACTAAGACACCCCTCATCACCACGGCAACCCCAACAAATGGAGACAGAGACACAGAGCGTGAGCAAAAGTTCACCAGACTGTACACACTCACGAGATGTACACGAAGGCACACTCCAGCCTTTTGTGGTGGTGGAGAGTGCAGAAACCTGTTTTCCCAGAGCTGCTCGCCCGATCAGCTCTCCTTCAGCTCAGCTCATTAAATTAGCTTCAATACACTCCAGACTAACTCAATAGTTTGATTCCACCAATTAGACACTTGCTCTCGGAGACGCAGCCGTTTACTCACATCTGTAAGAGACATGTCTCACCCCCACCCTGCGCTCACTCACTCAGACGCGCAGCTCGTCTACATGATAAACATGTTCTTACCTATAGTGCCAAGAAAAAGTATGTGAACCCTTTGGAATTTGTCGTTTTTTTTCTCTTTCTTTGGCATATAAGATATGATCCAATTCTGATTCCAAGTCACAATAACATAGAAACATAATATACTTAAGCTGATAAAGCGCACAATTATAACTTATTGGGTTTTCATTGAGCACAACCATTAAAGACAGAGTGCGGGTGGCAAAAAGTTAACACACTGAATGAATAACTTGTCAAAGCCTCTTTGGCAGCAGTTATTTCAAACATGCACTTTCAGTAACTCTGAAAATGTAAACTATTCCTCTGAATAAAACTGCTTTAGCTCAGAGACATTTGAAGGCTCTCTGTTGACAGCTGGCTTGAGGCCATTCTACTTCTGTAAGGGGTTTAAGGCCCGCTCTCTGACAAGGCAGATTTTCTTTTTCTGAAGCTATTCTGTTGTGGATTTACTTTGATGCTTTGGGTTTATTCTCCTGCTACATCACCAAACTCTGTTCAAAATGCACCCGTCATTATTATATTTTGGTAAACTGGGGAAACATTCTCTCCTTCATGATGGCAAATAGTGCATGCCATGAAACGGAGAAACAAACCCAAGTCCACCACACTTCATCTTTGTCATGATATTTTGATGTTAGTAAGCTATATCTGGTTTGCCCTTTACAGTGTTGACTATTCTCATCAAACAAGTGGATTTCGGTTTCATCAGTCCTGAAAACAGTTTTACAGTATCGTTGTGGATTGCTAGGGTCTCTGTCACAAAGCTTCAGGCACACAGTGATGCTGGAGATACTTGGCTCCAAAATCAAGACTGCAGGTAAGAAGAAGCAGAGTCCTTCATGGCAGAGAAGACTAGAAACCAAGATCAAGGCCAAGCAGAGAAAGAGGGAAGCCAGTTGTCCAAGCAGTTCAGAACTGCAATGCAGAAGCGGGTAGGTAAGGAACTCCCACTACCTGAGGCGCTGGAATCTGCTAAACAAAGACTGTTTGGCTACACGACTGAGAAGGTACACTACAGAAGCAGAAGCTTCGAAATTAAACAGGATGAGCCACTGAGCCATCCAAAGTGTCCTCTCAATGACAGGACAACATCATGAGAATAAATACACCCAACCCTGAGATAGCAGCAGTACTAGAAGAACACAGCAAAGAGGGTTTCATACAAAGCGACTTACAAGAGAGGAAAACAATCAAACCACAATCAACGTGGTAAATTGTAGAGTAAGTGCAGTATTAATGCCAATGCAGCTAAGACAGCATTTAACCATGAGTAAGGAAGTTAAAGAGAATGCAGTTTATGATACATGGTAATATTAGGAATGAGAGTTGTCAAGACCTTCTTGAACATAGAAAGGGACAGCTCTGCTCTTGTAGCCTCTAGTAGCTTGTTCCACCAATGACGATCACCTTGTGCAAAGAGAGGACAAGGCCAGATGTTGTTTTTGTGACGAGCGCAATGCCCAGGATGAGACATGCACTGTATAACACACAATCATAGCCTGCTCCATAGCCTGTGGGTCAAATATCTGACCACAGCAGTCTCCCACAACAAGAACCAGTCCCCATCACAAAAGTTGATATGCAAGAGGATCTCAAATAGGAAGAGTCGGACACTGCCAGGCATCCAACTCCATGAACACCAAGTAACACAATTGAACCCTAACCCTGATAAATGGGAGATTTCCCAACATGGTTAACCCAAAGTTGCACAGCCTCATGAAGGACCCCCAGAAAGAGGCAATGCCATCCAACTACTGTCCAATAACCTGCCTCTTCTGAGCAAGAGAGATGATATTTCTCCAGTTTTAGCTACTCTTCATTGGCTCCTTTTAAACTACAGAACTGAATATACAATTCTTCCCCTCACCTTAAAAGCTCTTAGTGACCAAGCTCCATCATTTCTTAAAAAGCTCATAGGTCCATATTTTCCAAGCAGAGCACTTGGTTCGCAGATGGTAGGGTTACATGTGGTTTCTAAACAGTTTCTAAAAGTGGAATCGGAGGTAGAACCTTCAGGTATCAGGTTCCTCTCCTGCTTAAGAACGAGATTTCAGTTTGTGTTCGTGAAGCAGACACCCTCTCTACCTTAAAGGTTAACCTTTTGGAAAAAGCCTACAGTTGGGGTTGGCTCAGGTGATCTGAAACATTCCTTAGTTACGCTGCTATAGGCCTAGACTGCTTGAGGACTTCCCATGATACACCTCTCCTTACGGTTCTCTTTTACTCCAACTTTTTGCATGACATTTGTTTTACTTCTTTCAAGCAGGTGTTCCTGAGGTGTTGATGTTCCTGTTCTCTCTTCTTCCCTGCCCTCTCAACCCCAACCAGTCAACTCAGATGGCCACCCTCCCTGAGTCTGGTTCTGCCAGAAGTTCCCCTTCCTGTTAAAGGGGAGTTTGTTTCATTTCCACAGCGACGGTACCGAAGAAAATCTGTTGGTTTCTTAGCCAATCAATTACTTATTTATTTATTTATTCATTTATTATTATTATTATTTTCTTGGTCTTGTGATGGAGTGGGGAGCAACATCCAAGCTGGAGGTCTGAAGTGCCAGCAGATCCCAAGAGCAACACCCAGCGGTGTCAAGTAACAAAGTACAAATACTTCCTTACCTTACTTAAGTAGAAATTTTGGTTATCTATACTTCACTGGAGTAATTCTTTTTCAGACGACTTTTTACTTTTACTCCTTACATTTTCACGCAATTATCTGTACTTTTTACTCCTTACATTTTAAAAACAGCCTCGTTACTCTATTTCATTTTGGCCTTTAATAAAAACTATCCAGTTAAATTGCTCCATCCGGATAGAGTGAATTTGGTTGTGGTTGTTTCAGATGTTCTTGTCCAGTTTTGTTCTTACATCCGTTCCCTCAGATTCCTGCAACTAAACTTGGATGTACATTCCAATAAAGGTTAGGATAAATGATAACTAGTCATCATATCTCCTGCTCTCTGAAACACATGTTAATGCTCAATAGTACACATATATGGTTCTTTAATATATTTGCATTATACTAAGATGCATTCATTTTCAATGGCTTTTGTCCTTAATGGCTTTTTTCCCCCTTACATTACTTTTACTTTTATACTTTAAGTAGTTTTGAAACCAGTACTTTTATACTTTTACTTGAGTAAAAAACTTGAGTTGATACTTCAACTTCTACAGGAGTATTTTTAAACTCTACTATCTATACTTCTACCTGAGTAATGAATGTGAATACTGAAGACACCTATCGCAACACCAGATGATATATGATATATAGTAAATAAAGATAGATGGATAGATATCCAACTGATGACTAAAAAACCTTATCCTTCCATTTGCTGACCAACTCCTCTTGAAAGTGTCTCTTCTAGGATACATGGTTCTCCTCAGCATATGCTTCTCACCGAAAGCACATTTGAGATTAGTTTCTTTTTCATTTATTTATAAACCACTCCTCCAAAATAATTTGATCTGTTGGACTCTGGTTATATCTTGTTGAAGTAACTAGTCCGTGGCTTCACTTACTTTTTTCTCCTATGGTTTATTGAAAACACTTAATGAATATCTTCAATGAATACTCAAGAAATGTTGTTTGTTTGCGTGTTATCTGCTTAAGGATATTGCGTTTGCTTATTATTGTGACACGGATGAAAATCAGATCGCATTTTAAAGGAAATTAACACAAAGTAGTTACTTCCAAATGTACTTTTTCTTGCTTACTCCATTCTCGTAGCGGTTTTCAGTTGACTTAAAAACACCTAGAAGTAAATTATCTGTAATTGCTCATTTCAAATGAACATGCAGTTCTCTTCGCACTCAAAACTTCTGTTTTTCATGTTTTTCCAACCCTGCTCTTCCCCTGCACAGACCTCTTCAACCTTGAACCTGAACCTGCTCTACAATAACATCACACATACCAGAACATGTGAACACGCATGTGACCTCCCTGCAGTGCCAAGCATGTCCATAAAAGCCCATCATGGCATACATTAATTTACACACTCATTTGGGTAGAAAGAAATATATACATGGAGGTTTAACCCCATTTCTCATCTATATTGTCAGTTTGGATATTTTGGCTGGGTGTGTATGGATAATTGTGGCCATGTGTTTAGGCTTGTGGTGTTTAATGAGAAGCCTGACATATTGGGGTGAGATGTGATAAGAACGCAGAGGTTAGCTAAGCCTGAGAAGAGATGAAAGAGAAGCAAAACAAGCACAGGTCCATGAGAAGGAGGAGGAGGGGTGGGGGCTTCAACGGGTTCACATCTTGAATCATAACAACACCCTTTGGTGGGGTTATAGCAGGAAAGGAAAAAGTTTCAAGCGAGTTTGAATGTGAGACACAATAGAGCCATTCAGAAGTCATCATAACTAGATGACAGTAGGATTTGGGATTGCCTGAAAGTCCTCCAGTATGTGTAAATAACAAATGATGACATAGTTGGTTTATCCTCCTTATAATCAGTGCTACTGAAGCTGTCCAGCTGCAAACACACACTGTTCAAAGTCACTGTTGAAATGTAAATAAAATAAACATCTGTTTTGTTAGACTGTGGATAATATCTCATTAAATATCTCTGTGCATTGGTCTAAGCAACACAACTTCTTTTAACTTTTCCCTTTTAAGAGGTTACCACAGCGGATCATAGTCCGCATATTGATTTACTGCCATTATTATTATCCTGAGATCTGAGATTCTGGCTGGGGGAAACTGACTACCCACTGTGCTTTGTCTAACATTTTGAAATACAGCTCCGTAAGAAGCCGTACAACTATTTATTATTTTAATTTACATTGTTCTCCATGTATAATTTAGTCCGTATCCCATATTACCCCTAAAATGGTTCCACATGTAATACCATGTACTTTTGTAATCTACTTAAATAACATTTCACTCACTATCCAGTCTGCATGATTAAGGCCCCGTTTACACGTAGCAAAAACGGTGGCGTTTTCATGCGTTTTGGCCGTTCGTTTACACGAAAACGAAGCTCAAAGTCACGGTTGCTTGAAAACAGAGGGAAATGGAGATTTAGGCTTCATTTAGGCGTCACATTATGCAACAGAAGCGTCACCAGCATCATTTGTGCGACCTTTGTTTACAATTTGTTTGGCCACCGTCAATATTTTCTTGTATTTTACCTGTTTTATATTCTAAAGTCACACTTAAAAGTAACTCCACTTCTCTGTCACGCCAAAGACTCTCGTTCCATCTTGGAAGTAACTGCAGTCAAGGCTGATTTATGGTTCCGCGTTACACCAACACAGAGCCTACGGCGTAGGGTACGCGGCGACGCGAACCGTACGTAGGCTACGCCGTCGATTTAACGCGGAACCATATTATGAAGGCTTCACACGTGTCATTTGTTGATGTTTTTTTCCAGGACTCTGATTGGCTTGCATGACTTTACGCTTCTCGTTACACTGCCCCCTGCAGGTTTGGATGCTCATAGCACCTTAACAGCGTATTTATGCGGGTTCGTGTAAACAAGGATATTTTTCAAAACGTAAAGGGGGAAATATCCGTTTTTGTAAATACCCGGTTACGTGTAAACGTGGCCTCAGATTCCACACCAGTTGGCCTAGGAATGTCCTACTCCATTCTCCCCCCACTCAAACTCCACGATTCTTAAACTCCTCCACTTGGGGCAGCATCTCACTCCCAACCCTCCACTTTGAACTGAAACTGACGTGAGAGTTGGAGGTTTTGATTCACTCCTTGTCGTTTAGTGCTTAGCTATAAAGCACCTGATGGAATCAAATTCCCTCTTGGAAATAAAAAATAAAATAAAATAAAAACAACTTTATCAATCTACAAAGGAAAATGTATTCAATTTGACCTACCGTACTTCAGGCAATGCAAACCAGATACTCACTTTTGTATAGACACTATTTCCTGTGACAACACACTTAACCATGCTAGAGCCGTTCTAGAAATATGGTATAATAAGTAAGTAAAATTCATATTATGTATATATTATTCTGTCTGACTTCAGACTGAATAGTCAAGGTACTCTGTCTGCTGTCATACAGAGTACAGTATTATGCAACCCGAATACCTAGAATATTCTGTCTGTTAGAATGGCTTCTCCGAGTCCACAAAACATAACAAAACTGTGAGGCAAAGCCCCATGGCCCATGCAGGACTCTAGAAAGGTTGAAATGTTGGTTCTGGACAGGACCAACAGATTGGATGGAACCGAGATTGTTCCTCCTGAACCTTAGGTTTGATAGTAAAATAACTATTGCCTCTCAACCAGACAGAAAAAAGTGTGTTTTGTTTTGGGTTTTTTTTTTATTCAACTTAGCTTGACATATATACCTATACCTATATATGCTCGGTGTTACATTGACGTCTAGATGGTCTGCAGATTAAACCACCCGGTTTGAAACAACTTGATATGGACCCACCCGTCATACTTCTGGCATCTACTGTGAAAACTGTCTCCTAATTCAATTAAATTGTATTTACATAGCGTTTATATAGAGCAGGGGCCAGCACAACCAACTACGAGAACAATGAAGATCAATTATGGTGTGAGGTACTTCTAATCAACAGCTGTGACCAGCTGCTCTAGTCTTGTCCTATAGCTGCAGCTATGCCCCTTTTGCACTAGTATCACTTCAGCTCGGTTCTACCCGTTTTGCGCTTTTGCATTAGGGCTGAGACGGGTAGAGCCGCTCCAAGCAGATACCTTTTTCTGTAACCATTTCAGTGAGGTTCTATAGCGGGCTGAGCAGGGACTATTTCTGAGGTCACCACCCTCCTCGCCACTGATTGGTCGGGGGGCGGGGACCTCACCACCCTCCACGCCTCTGATTGGTCGGGGGGCGGGGCCGTCAGACGTTTGAATCAGGAAGCGGGAGTCAGCGCGAGGCGAGTCGCGGCTCGCGGCGATTTTATTATAAAGCGCAAAACGTCTGTTTGGTGATCCAACTCTGAGGTGCAGATGTTCATAAACCTGGTGGCTGTCGAGAAAAAATTTAAAAAGCGATGTAGACGGGTTTTTACTCTCAGCCGCTCGCCGCTCCAGCTGATTTCTGATCAGCGCCGACATGAACAAAGCGGTTGCGCAATCGAGTACGTCACAGCAGCTTCACCCCAACCTGCCCACTTCTCACCTGGCAGTGCGAAAACACACGGGGACAAACGGGAAGAGCCGCGATGAGCCGCGCGGAGCCGAGCCGGGCTAAGGTGCTACTAATGCAAAAGCGCCATTTTGACTACTGGTCCTAACACACGCGAGTTTACACTGACTACAGGCTTCACTAAACACTAAATGAATTTTAAATTGAATTGTAAATTTTACGGGGAACCAATGGAGGGAGGCTAATACAGGAGAGACATGATCTCTCTTGCACTCATGCTACTGCATTTTGGACCCGCTGGATGATATTCTGGGAATTACATGGATAGGACATCCTGCTAATAATGCAAGACAGTAATCTAGTCTTGAAGTTACAAGGGTATTAATTTGTTTTTCCGCATCACTCTGGAAGAGAATGCTAATAATCTTTGCCATATTATATACCTGTAGATGGAAAAATGTAGTCTTACAAACCTGATTAATATGCTGTTTAAAGGAGCCGTCTGTAAGAAATGGCCAAAACTGGTACTGCAGTCACTTTCAAAATATTGTTGAGCGGCGTGTACCCTCCCCCTCCTCCCCCCGACCAGAGGTTGCCAGGTAGGCTGCAGAATGCAGCAGGAACGTAGGCTGCCATGGCTGCCATAATTAGAGCCGAGCTGGCAACCCGGATGCCGAAACAATACTGACTTGGTGATTGGGAGATAGGTGGAGGGTGGAGCTTCAGAAACAATACTGACTTGGTGATTGGGAGATAGGTGGAGGGTGGAGCTTCAGAAACAATACTGACTTGGTGATTGGGAGATAGGTGGAGGGTGGAGCTTCGGAAACAATACTGACTTGGTGATTGGGAGATAGGTGGAGGGTGGAGCTTCAGAAACAATACTGACTTCGTGATTGGGAGATAGGTGGAGGGTGGAGCTTCAGAAACAATACTGACTTGGTGATTGGGAGATAGGTGGAGGGTGGAGCTTCAGAAACAATACTGACTTGGTGATTGGGAGATAGGTGGAGGGTGGAGCTTCAGAAACAATACTGACTTGGTGATTGGGAGATAGGTGGAGGGTGGAGCTTCAGAAACAATACTGACTTGGTGATTGGGAGATAGGTGGAGGGTGGAGCTTCAGAAACAATACTGACTTGGTGATTGGGAGATAGGTGGAGGGTGGAGCTTCAGGCCAAAACAAAAAATGACAACATAAACATCAGTTGAGGGCTGCAACTCCTCTTTTTAAACTGGAATATCCTGGCTTGAGTGCTGTTGTCAGTGACATAAGTATTTGAAATGAACATGATTTTTAATTGTCTGTTGACATATCGGGGTCATTTTATGATTCGTTTTATTATTGCTCTTACATACAGCTCCTTTAAATAGCAAATCTTAATCAAAAATAACTCCAAGGTTTTGCACTTGAGGCCATCACAACACCATCTAATCCCTTCCTAAGGTGTTTGGGACGAAAAACAATAACCTCTGTTTTATCTGAATTTAGAAGTAAAAAGTTAAGGGACATCCAAGTCTTAATGTTCTTTAGATATGCCTGAAATTCGGATAACCGCTTGTTTCGTCTGGCTTTATAGACAAATGCAGTTGTGTGTCATCAGCATAGCAATGAAAACTGATTCCGTGCAGGAAAAAAAATGGGAAAAAAGAAAATTGATGGCATGGTTCTGGATAATGCTTTTCAAGGGCTGCATGTATAAACTGACCAAAATTAGCCCTAGCACTGAACCCTGTGGGACACCATAGCAGACCCCTTGTCTATGCAGAAGAATCTTCATTAACATGAACAAACTGGAATCTGTCAGATAGATATGATTTAAACCCACACCGTGCTGACCCTTTAATCCCAACAACATGCTCTAACCTGTGCAGTAAAATGCTGATCTACAATATAAAAAGCAGCACTGAAGTCCAGCAGAACCAGTATGGACACTAATCCCTTATCTGAGGCCATAAGAAGGTTATTAGTCAGTACGTTTACATGCACTAAGAGAAAGTGGAATTAAAAGCCATGTATACACCTTGGTCGGGCTGTAGTCCAACCAAACTGGAGCTCTTGAAATCGAGCTATTAGTCCAAGATAATGCGGTTCTTAATCAAGCTATTCCAGCATGTATACAGGCATGACAACAACACAGTAGTAAAAGAAGATAAGGAAGACTTTGCATGCTTTTTGCGTGCATCTTAAGTGCAACACGATCAGGCTTACGACATGTAAAGTCTGCTGTCAGCTGCTGCCAGGTTGGCGTCCATATCTCCACGTATAATTGTTCTCCTTCTACATCTGCTTCAAATCAAATGACTCTCTTTACTAATTATTCCAACTAACGAGAAGAATGCCAATGCGAAAGGGCGTGTAGCGCCACCTTGGGTTGCAGAGTCGAACGCACTTCACTCAATAATCGATTGTCTTCTCGCGCACGTATACTCAGATTTCTCGGAAACTCCAGTAAAATCCTTTGCTAGATTGTTCCCAATAGCTTGATTTAGATGTGCATGTAACCACACTGAATAACTCTAACCACCACTGTGTCTGTGCTATGATGTATTCTGAACCCTGACTGAAAAATTTCAAATAAATAATTTATACACAGGTGGTCACATAACTGGCTTGCAACTACATTTTCCAAAATTTTAGATACAAATGGAAGGTTGGAAATTGGTCTATAAGTCACTAAAATGTTTGGGTCAGAAGAAGGTTTTTTGAGTAAAGGTTTAATTACTGCGACTTTAAAAACCTGTGGCACATATTCCTATCCCTGATTTCAGGGATAGGTTGATCTGACGCAATATTGTTATACCAATAAGAGAGAAAATATTTTTAAGTGGTTGAGTTGGGATGAAGTCTAACAAACACGTGGATGATTTAGGTTTATTCAGGACTGAGGTCAGCTCAGGGAGGTCTATAGGAGCAAAATAGTCTTGAGGCCTGGTTGATTACTTCTCTAGTTCTAATAATTTTACTGCTAAATGAGCTCATAAAGTCTTCCCTACTGAGAGCTGCAGGAATCCACGGCTCAACAGATTTAATCTTAATGACACCGAAGATACAACTCTCCTCCACTTAGAGTATCCAACTACCTTTCAAATCTCCCCTTTTAAACAACTGGATTACTGACTACCTGACAAACAGACCACAGTTATGGTGCTTTTCCACTAGAACCTACTCAGCCCGACTCGACTCGCCTTTGCGCTTTCCCACTAGGGGTCTAACGTGCCGAGTAGATACTTTTTCTGTTATTACTCTGCCGAGGTTCTAATGGCCCTTTTCCACTAGTACCTACTCAGCGCGCTTCTACTCGCCACGCCCCCGTCTTGCGCTTTTCCACTACGGGCCGAGGAGGGTGGAGCCGCGCCAAGCAGATACTTTTTCTGTAACGAGGCTGCCGAGGTTCTAAGCTTGCTGAGTCGGCCCTATATCTGTCGTCATCACCCTCCACACCACCGATTGGTCGTCAGACGTTTGAACCACGAAGCGGGAAACAGCGCGAGAATGACTCACAGCTCGCGATGATTTTATTATACAGCGCAAACGTCTGTTTGGTGATCCAACTCTGAGGTGCAGATGTTCATAAACCTGGTGGCTGAGGAGAGAATGTAGACGGGCGATAAGGAACAATCAGATCCACAGGCGCTCTGTTTTCTTCTCAGCCGCTCGCGGCTCCAGCTGATTTTCTCATCAGCGCCAACACAAACAAAGGGGTTGCGCAATCGAGTACGTCACAGCAGCTTCACCCCAACCTGCCCACTTCTCACTTGGGTGTGGAAAAACAAACGAGGACAAAGCGGGTGGAGCCGGGACGATGCGTGACGAGCCATACCGAGGCGAGTCGGGCTGAGTAGGAACTAGTGGAAAAGCGCCATAAGCGTCGACTGCATCTGACGTCATCACACTCCAGGCCACTGATTGGTCGGGGGGTTGGCCAATCAGCTGGGTAGGACTGTATGGCTTTGAGCGATCTCCTGTGCTTCTCAATGCTGTTTCGACTTGCCGCTTGAAGCCTTCTCTCGATCCGTTGTTTTAATTTTACATTGAATACAAGCCAAAGAGCAAGCAGCAGATATATCATGTCTGCCTCACTCTGCTGCACCTCTCACTTTTGTATTTCCTTTGTATAATTTTTTAGTATTTTTTGTATAATTTGTCTGTTAAAATTGTAAATAGGTTATACTTATACTTATTCTTATTTTTATTCAGAACTGTCCTTCTCACTACCTCAAACTGCTGCACCTTAAAATGTTTATAATGTTTATACTGTAGATAGAAATACCACATAGAAACACCACATTTGTTTATTGTTTATTTGTTTATTGTTTATTTTTACTACCAAAGAGCGAAATAACCGGAGTCAAATTCCTTGTTGGACAATGTTCGAACCTGGCCAATAAAGCTGATTCTGATTCTGATTCTGATTCTGATTCTGATCAACTCATCCATGTTCTCCATCTTTGGCGTCTTTTACTTCTTTGTTTGTGTCGCACAACCGAGTACGTCACAGCGGTTTCGCTCCAACCCCTACTTCTGATCTGGGTATGGAAAAGAAATGAGGGTAAGATGAGTGGAGTCGAGACGAGGCAAGGCGAGTCGAGTCGGGCTGATTAGGTACTAGTGGCAAAGCGCCAGACTGAAGATCTGTACATCTGACCAGGTGGTCCGCAGCACAGGAGCACCACAGGGGACTGTACCCTCACCACTCCTCCTCACCCAGTACACCTCACATTTCCAGTACAAGTCAGGGGTCCTGTCATCTGTAGAAATACTCAGATGACTCTGCAGTTGTGGGGGACAAGAGAGCAATTACAAAGAACTGATGGACCATATTGTGGCATAGTGTGGGAACAATCAGCTCATCTTTAATGTGAACAAAGGAGTAAGCTCATTTATACTTTTGTGTAGGACTCATTCATCCAGCGAAACACCGAACATTAAGATGTGGTATAACACATGCTGCCTTCACAACCATAACATTCCCAGGGACTCAAGGGACACACACTTTTTTATAAGATATGCTGCTTTTTTCATGTCCTTGTTCATGTTTCTTGATTTGGGGTTGTAACGTGGAACAGTTGCAGTTCATACAAAAAACATGACTTCTAGCTTGAGATTCCTGCACTGACCGGAGGGTTTTCAGAGCATTATCGGTGTGGACACATCACTTTGTGACTTTAAGCTCTTATCTCTGTGAAATGGCTTTCCCCAAACAGGAAACCACCAAATGCGGTTAACACAGTCTCATACCCATGCACACACAATTAAGACATCAGGGGCTTATCAGATTAGCTTGTGTTTCCATGGCCACGTATACACATGTGGACATGTAAACAATACTGGAGGAAAATTATGTAACAAAACACAGGTTGTAGGTCAGTGAATTAGCAGAAATATGTAGACAGAAGCTAACTGTCGTCTGTCCATGAAGGAGATTGGTATGTAGTCTGGAAGATGCTACTGTATATAATTCATATCTTGAGGGATTAGTTTTTGTTTGAGTTACTGCAGTATTCCCATAGACCATGTCGCGCTCCGCTCTAAATTGTAACTACCATGCACTCAGCGTCTCCTTTTAATGATTTTCTCCTAACATGAGAAGGTGTTGTCTGAATGCATGCAAATTAAGCACAGAAATGAATAATGTATGCCTTCCCCCCAAGGAGAGGTCCTTTGGTTGAGCTTAAGTGCCACTGAATAGACGGGGTGGACAGATAATGTTTCCCCCGGAGAAAACAGCACCCGCGAGCGATGCGTCACACAAACAACACTAAAAATGTGCAAAAGACCAACAATTTGAGGGTTAAAGTTTAACACAGTTTCTGTTGTTCATTTTAGATGTACCAGTGATTAAAATGCTGTAAAAAGTTCATCGGAGCAGTTTCCAAAAGGTTTCTGTAAACGTCTTCAACATCTTATGACTCTCAAAGACTGTGTTCTATTAATTCTTTTTATCTCATTGTTTCCAAAACCTGCTACGGTCAACCTTACTTTCATGCCTGGATACAGTTCAGCTGTTGGGTCAGCACCTTCCGCAGATGGAGGGTATGAAGTTTTTGAATTTCAAGTCTGTCTGTTTACTCTCAAACCTTCTTATCACCCATCATCTTCATGTCTCCCAATCGTATCTGTCTCTGCTTCCTTCCTTCCAACCCTGATCAAAGAATGAATGGTTCAATGGGTGCCATAACTTGCTCCCTCTCCAATGTCTCCCCCCCACCTCTCTCCTTCTCCCCAGATTTTCCAGACCCCTGCCGCACTAAGCTGAGCTTAACAGTCAGCTGAGCTGATCAAAGACCGTAGCCATGTAGTGGCTAACAAGAGGCGAGAGTTCCCAACAGCACAGGACCTCCCAGGGGCTCCCGCCATCACAGACCTACTATGACTAGAATCGAGGTGGACGGACCCAAGCTGACTGTACGCTCTTCCTGTGTGAGCGAATTAGTGGTAATGTTGGTTGGAGTTCACAGATATCTGTTTACATTAAAAGTATTATGCCCAAGTTGATTTACGACATTCTGCCAATCTTCTCAGAGCTCCCTTAAATTACCCAGCATCCTCTTTGCATGGGGAAAGCCCTGGTCTTGTTCCCATTACTTGCCTGCTTCTTAAAACCCTCCCCTCCTCCGTCACCCACCACTCCTTTTGTCACGTCCAGTTGCCACTGCACGCTGTGGCCTGATGTTATCACTCTAATTAGCCATAGCTGGCTTTCACTCTTTTTTCCTTTCTCCTCTTTTTCTCATTTTTTCGTTTGTCCTGCGCGACCTTTTCTCCTACCTGTAATGTAGCTCTACGGTAAGCTGGTTGACCCTAGCACCAGTGAGAATAAAGCCCTTCTATGTGAACTCTCTTTTGTACTTGATGGTCCAGGTTCTGTCACATTTTGAGCATGTCTTTAAGGACATGCTTTTTTGTTTTTTTTTACTAAACCTCTGTCACATCCAGAAGAAAGATGACTAGCTCTAGGACTTAAATTACAATGCCATTCCTGCCATTCCTGATTTATGTTTAAGTTCAACAGCACCACAGTTTGCAGCCTCATTTGTTGTGCTTTTATTATTGTAAATTGTTTTAATGAGTGTTCAGGACTGGACTCAGCATCTTGCAGAACCATAAGTTCTACATGGCTTACCAGTGTCTTGCTAGAATAAGCATGACCCTCCTTGAAAAAGACATTAATCATCTGGGGGCACCTTATTTTGCAGTAAAACCTATTACTTTACATACATGTGGCTTTCACAGGGGTGAACATTTCTCGTGATATGCGCACAGTCTTTTGACCTGTGTCCAAAGTGTGTTCGTTGGTTCAGAGGATAAACTGCCCACAAACTTTGATTTATCAGACCACAGGACTGATTGGTGAATATGAAATGAGCTTCAGCCAGACTGGATGTTGGATGTCCTTTTTTTTCTTTTTAACCGACCCATGTTTGTTTTTCTATAACATTTTTAGTGCCACTTTTACACAGCATTCCAACTTTTTCAGGAACAAGGTTATAACTTGACTGTTTGTGCTCCGGTGCTGCATCCACACGCTCATCTCCTTGATAAGCAGCTGCACGCTATTTACTCTTTTTACTTTCCCCCTTAATTCAATAAGAATAAGCTCTTCGTGCTAGAGGGTGCAATCATTTATTCCACTGCCCACGCAAGTCAAACATAACATCAAATGTGTGGTGGCCCGCTGGTATGAATCTGCTGATCGAGACACCAACCAATTAGCCTTACAGGAAACCAGGTGACATATTAAACAACTCAAACAACTTCAGCATTAATCTATAAAGACTACAGCATCTGCTAAATTAATATTTATGCATGTAGTGGAATGATAAACGTTTTTTAATTACTTAAAAACGTCTACTTGAAGGAAGTAGTTTAACTCAGTGTTAAAAAACACCTTTTTCTCCTCAAGCCTGGAGTGGTGGACACATTACATTAACAATTTGAAGGCATGTCAGATTTTATTTATTTATTTAAATACTTAT
The DNA here is from genome assembly GCF_033807715.1 of Cololabis saira. Lineage (NCBI taxonomy): Eukaryota > Metazoa > Chordata > Actinopteri > Beloniformes > Belonidae > Cololabis > Cololabis saira. Next base: position 42,102,337 of record NC_084594.1, read on the forward strand.
GTCAGTATTTTACAATTCATGCAGAAGGTGAAACCTGTCAAAAGATTTTGATATAACCTTTCTAATTTCCAGAGTGAGAAAGATTTTAAGGGACAATTTCTGGTTTTCCAGAAAAACCCTAACTTTGTTACTAGTTTGCTTGTTTGTTTTTCTTTCTTTCTTTATTTATTTATGGGGCCCTCGATAGTTCATTTTGTTGGGGGGGGGGGGGAACCATAAACTACGGAAGAGTATTAGGGCCATGCAGGAGAAAAAAAATTTGAGAGGGGAAGATTTTTTTCTATTATGCACTTCGAGAAAAAAGTTGAAAGGTCGAGATTAATGTTGAAATACAATTTCAAGAATAAAATCGAAATTGCGCCTTTTTTCTCAACATGTCAACTTTATTCACAAAATTTTGACTTTTTTCTCGACATTTCGACTTTTTTCTCGAAGTGCTTAATGAAAAAAAAAAAATCCTCCTCTAAAATACTATCTTTATTTTTCTCCTGTCTGGCCCTAATATTCTTCCGTAATAAACAGAGACTGTCACCCTCGTGCAGGTGGCATTTCCAGGGTGAGGCTCTTTACTGTTTCCTTCTACCCACGATTCCTGTCTAGCCACTTTCAAAATAAAACTCACTAGAACCACAAAAAACCTTTACATACTGTATTTATATATATATATATATATATATATATACATATATATATAACACTTTACACATATACAACGCCGGCTTTTATCACAAATTAAGGATTTTTTCTCAGAGTTTAACCAAACTATGGTCATTCACAAACTGACGCTTGGGTTTGAATTCAACAACAACAGTTTGGCCCGTTTTCTCTTTTCCCACCTTTTTTTTCCAGCATACTAACATGAATAAGTCAGCGTATACTTCCTCACCTCTTTGTCTTCCTCAGTCCTTCCCTTCCTGCTCTCCACTTTCTTGGCCCTTTGTCTTTCGTCTGTTTTTGTCTTGTTTTTTTTAACCCCTCCACTATTCCTCCTCTACTAGACTGTTGCTGGAACAAAATGTCTTGCACCTGTGAGTTTCGGTTCTTTCCTGTCCCTTGAATTCCCGTAAGCGCCGTGCCAAGCTGGCCCTTAAAAGAAACTAAGGATGTGAAGTGGACTGAAAATGAAAAAAAAAGATTTAGGCACACACAATAAGGGGGGAAAAAGAACGGGTAACGGAGAGGTGGGCAGGAACCCTTTTAGTGGTTCTGCAGGGAAGGTGGTTGTCGTGGGGAAGGGCTCCTCTTCTGAGAATCTGGAGCCCGAAGGAGCTTTTTTGTGGAGGCCTAAAGCTCGCCCAGGGAACTGGAGAAAGATGACATTAAAAGGTTCCACTAAAAAGTCTTTTGTGGGGTTTCTACGTTCCCCGTTTGTCTGTCATACATGTAGGTCACCTCCTCTCAGTCTGCAGAAGGTCCTTCTATGGACGTATAGTTCTGAAGATTAAGGAGCACCGTGGTTTGGTCCAGGGATGTTAGATGCAACAGAAACATCAAAAGTTTAAATAGAAAACGCTGTGATGCAGAGAAAATTAAATGTTTTCATCACAATAAACAAGGCTCGCCAAAGTAAAGGACTAATTAAAGCTACGATTCATTTATCTAATGATAGTTTTCAAGGTTGTCTTATGACTCGAAATAAAACAACTCTCATGACCTGGCACCTAAGAAGATTTGGCTCCTTTGACTCAATTTACAGTTTAGTTTTTGATAAATGTATAAAAAACTACTGACCTTAATTAGCTTTAATTGATGTAATTGGTCTGTGGGTCCACTTCCATTTTCTCCAGCAGTGTTATTGTTTAACGGGTGTGTTGAATGAATGAATGAATGAATGAATGAATGAATGAATGAATGAATGAATGAATGAATGAATGAATGAATGAATGAATGAATGAATTTTTATTTCGAACATGTATATAAAATGAAAGTAAAAATAATAATAAAAAGATAAACATTTACATATTCATAGTCACATATGTTCGAAAAAAGGAGTAGGAAGAAGTCTAAACTTTTTCCTAGTTCCCACCCCTTAATAACTTTACATTATTGCTATTATTATATCTACACAATATCCATATAAATATAATCTATATAAATACTACGTAAACATGCCTATTATTACATAATTATCCATATAAGTATATAGACAATATAAATATTATATCAATATCTAGAAAATACAACTATTATATACATCTATATAAATATACACTATATAAACAACATAAATATCCCTATAAATATATATGTGCTACATACCCAATAAATATATAACATATTACATAATTTTAACTATCCCTCTCAACAGATAATATATACTACATAAATATCCACATAAATCTAAACATATCTTAAGCAAGTATAATATACTATTTTTCCCTATTTTATTTGTTTTGTGTTCAATAAAGAAATAAGAAATTATAATTGTTTGTGGCATCAGCTTAAATACCTTGTGCTTAACAAGTTATGTGTTTCTTTTATTATGTTAATACATAATAAGTGAGAACGTGAGACTTCACCATATGTCGAGTGTGTGTAAGTAAAAGATGGCTACTTTAAAAAACCTCAAATGCATAAATTATATCATCTTTACACTTTTTGTTCATCCTTTTACAATGTTGTTCAACAGCATGGAAAAATGCAAAATCAAGGTACTTTTCTTATAATCAAAGCTCTCAGATCACAGCAACTGGCCAGGTGGAAAAGCATGAAATGAGTTCAACCTCCTCTAACATCACATTTAGACCATTAACGAGCCGTGTCATTACTCAGCGCACTGATAACTGTGATCATCAGCGCAACGAGGACTGGACAGGAGGATGGGGGGCAAATGTTCCTATAAGATCCAGGCAGAGTCGTGGATATAGTGCAGGTCTGGTGGTCACAGTGACTACGTTTACATGCAGTCAAAATTGGGGTTAAGGTCAATATTCCGTTACTGAAACATTCGGAATAATCTGTTTACATGCGTGAGCAAACAGGGTTATCCCTGTATACATGGTAATTGTAATCAGTGTTGGGACTAACGCGTTATTTAGTAACACGTTACAGTAATGCCGTTAGTTTTGCGGTAACTAATACTCTAACGCATTACTTTTTAAATTCAGTAACGCAATTACCCTTACCAAACGGTGCGTTACTCCGTTATTTCTGGCTACTGTGAAGCTTTTTTTCCCCAGTAGCAACCTTTTTTTTTTTTTACAATTATTATACAAGGCTTCAAATTGCGGAGATCAGCACCGCCTCGTACGTATTTCACTGCTCTTCTGATGCTGCTGCATCCTGACTCGCTCTGTAGCGTCTTTTTCTTCTAAAGCCGCGGTGCAGGCAGAGGTGGAAAAAGTACAAAAATATTGTACTTAAGTAAAAGTACAAATTTTCCACTTGAAAATTACTTAAGTAAAAGTAAAAAGTACCCATTAAGAAAATTACTTAAGTAAAAGTATAAAAGTACCTCAAATTAAATATAATAAAGTACCAAAAGTACATGGTGTAAAATGTACTTAAGTACAAAAGTAAAAAGTAAAAAGTACAAAGTAGAAAGTACAAAATTATTTTCAAAAGGATTGCAAAGAAATGAAGAATCCAAGAATTTGCTTACAACTCTAAATAATGGTGATATTATTCTGACCCCTTTAGCGTTTGTTTCCATTACCCCATTTTAATTTCGTCGGCTTGAGCGTCGGCTGCCGCTCAAGGCTGATTTATGGTTCCGCGTTACACGCCGATTTAACGCGGACCGATAATTCAGGCTTCGGTCTTCATCGGTCCTCGACGCGACGGCGGTTCCTCCGGCCTTTCCGGCCCGCCTCTGCAGCGCAACTCCCCCAGGAGATGCGTCTCCTTCTCGGGGAGGCCGAGTCTCCCCGTCCGCCCCAGGTGTCTCGTCACAGAGCCGCCGCCGGGCAATCACGGGCAATTCACTCGCCCCCCTTCCTTCCCGTCCGCCTTATGGTTCCGCGTTAAATCGACGCACACCCTACGGCGTAGGCTACGGCGTAGGGTGTGCGTCACCGCGTAACCTACGCCGTAGCTCTGCGCCGGTGTAACGCGGAACCATAAATCAGCCCCCGCTGTGCTGTTCTCACGGCAATAGCCTACATTTTCATTTAATGTAAGACTTTAATTTGTAGCGAGTAACGACGTGTCCCATTTTAAATATAGCGGATTAAAAGTACGATTTTTTCCTTGAGAATGTAACGAAGTAAAAGTAAAAGTACAGAAAAATGAAAGTATTAATAAAAAATAAAAAATCTTACTTAAGTACAATAACCAAGTACTTGTACTTCGTTACTTTACACCACTGGGTGCAGGTGTGTTTTTTCCAGAGAAGAACATAGTTATGGGTTGTTGTTGTCGCTCTTTTTTCTTCTGGGCAAAAAGATTCTTCTAAACCGACATGCCACCATGGATTATATCAGAGAACTGTAATAAACGATTCATCCAAGAGTCCCATTCTTGAGCTGCTGCTGAAGCTCATTGGCCGTTCTCAGCTTGTTGCTAAGCGACCAACGTTATTGACACAGGAAGTGAAGAAGCGGGGAAACTGTTTAGCCAATCAGAATGCAGAACACGATGCACAATGGAAATCCATACAGTACCTGCTGAAATGAAGGCTAATTAAATGGGAAAAGTAACTAAAAAGTTACTTTTCATAGTAACTCATTACTTTTTGGTCTAAGTAACTGAGTTACTAACTGAGTTACTTTTTAATGAAGTTATTAGTCACGGTAACTAGTTACTATTTTTCAGTAACTAGCACAACACTGATTGTAATCATTTGGGATATCTGGATCAAACCAGCAACGCACAGAGAACGTCATGATGCAATTCCCGTCATTTCCGCTTCTTCTTCCTGTATCCAAATCCAAAACAACAACAATAACAGCAGCACGGCGGATAATGAACAGCCCAGTAGAAATCGCCTTCTTTTGCGCTTTGGTGCTGGTACTGCGGAGCTTGATCTGGTCTGGTGTTCGTACAAACTTTTCGCTCACCTTTTTGTAAATCTTGCTATCCCGGTACTTTCTATCGTCTACAAATGCCAAAATGTTCATGTCCTTCATTACATTTATGAAGTGATTAGTCTCCTGGTCTTGCGTTTCGCCATGTTTATTTAAGAACTTCCTGGACTCAAAAGACCAAGATTCCTTGCGCAGGAAACAAATTCATGTTCCTTTTGATGGGGATATCCCGCTATATATGACCAAATATTCGGGTTAGAAAAGGAGTAACCCTTTATTATAGTTATTTATAGTATTCCGGTTATTCAAAGGGGTTATTGGAGTTTACATGGCTGTGCGCAACCGGGTTATTGCTAATATATATTGACTGCATGTAAACGTAGTCGGTCTGTGTGTGTGTGTGTGTGTGTGTGTGTGTGTGTGTGTGTGTGTGTGTGTGTGTGTGTGTGTGTGTGTGTGTGTGTGTGTGCGTGTGCGTGTGCGTGTGCGTGTGTGTGTGTGTGTCATATGCCAGGCCAGGCAGAAGAGGGCAGGGAACCAGTGGCCTCGGGGGGAACAGCTGAGGGCGACTATAGAGAGATTAAACGGAGAATGTGGCTCTTAATCCACTGTTGTACTTCAGTTCTCAGTCTCCACTCACTGAGAAGATGGAAAGAAAAGAGGAGCATTCCTCCCAGGCCTCGCTGCACAGCACACAGAGCAGGGGCTACAGACACCATTCTCCTGCCATCTGGCTTTAACCAAACACGGAACAGCCCCCCAACCCTGTCGCCCTTACCTCCCTTCAAACCACCCAGTGCTACCCGTCGTCTCCTCCAGAGAACCACCCAGTGCTGCCCGTCGTCTCCTCCAGAGAACCACCTGCTGCCCAAAATACTCAGCCTTCTCAAAAGTACATTATTATTAGTTTTCACCTGTTTGCTTACACTCATACACATGAACGCAGTTAACCTTTGAGTACAGACTTAAACTTGCACTTGATGACACCCCCACTTTATCCAAATGTCAATATAGTTTTCAGCCCAAATGTCATATCCAACTGTGTGAAGGCAGTGATGATGCAGGATCTTCTCCGTGCCATCAGACAACTCCTACCCCCAGTACTGGAATTGTAAAAAAAAATCAGGGGGGATGGTGGATTTTATCATATGGGGACAGATAATTTGTGCTGATTACAAATAATATAATATATTACAAATAATAGCAGTGACCAAAACACCTGCAGAAATACTGCAGGAATGACATAGCAGCAGTTAAATGCAGCCTTCTGTAAGCTTTAAATATCCACTGGGCTTACATCAAATACATCAAAACACAACAATAAAAAACACTTTTCTGAACTTATCAATATGACTCTGTCCTTCACAGGATAAGTAACATGGATCACTGCAAAAACTCACAATCTTAACAAGAATATTTGTCTTATTTCTAGTTAAAATGTCTCATTTTAGTAAAAAAAATCTCATTACACTTAAAACAAGACTCATCACTGGAAAAAACAACAATTTTCACCTGTTTCAAGTAGATTTTCACTTGAAATAAGTAGAAAAATCTGCCAGAGGAACAAGATTTTTTTGCTTGTAATAAGAAGATAAATCTTGTCCCACTGGCCGATTTTCCTACTTATTTCAAGTGAAAATTTACTTGAACCAAGTTATTTTTCTGGTGTTATTTTTCTGATGATGACTCTAAATGTTGAAATAGCAGTAATGAAATGACATAAGGGATGGAAAGGGGGGATGGCAGTTTTACAGGGGGGATGATTTGGACCGTTTTTATTTCAGGGGGGATATCATCCCCCCTCAACTCCAGTACTGTCTACCCCTAACCCTTTACAAAAGAGCACAGGTGTATGTTGTTGTGGGAGCTGGTGCAGGCAGTGGTGGGAGCAGGAAAGAGCTTGCAGGATGGCTGGAATGTAGCAGCGGGGAGTCTGGACAGGATGTGGGGAAGCAGTGGAGCACAAAGCCTTGAGGGCTGAGCTTTGGAAATCAAAGCCTGAATTCTTAATTCAGACTGTGTACGCCATGTTGCACAGCTTGGTTTTTCTCTGGGGGAACGTGGAGTCACAAGCTCGCCCTCTCTGCCTGAAGGAGGAAGCCTGGAGGAGTACCTGGAAACTAGCTGGACCAGAAACAGCCTCCGGCTGGCTCGCCTGAGTGAGGATGTCTGCTCGCTGAAACATCCGAGACAACCGCTGACCCCTGGGAACATCCATAACCCTCACCCTGTGTGCTGAGATGGGCCATCGCAACGCTTGTTAGAGGCAGAAATCTGACTTCTCCTGGTGATGCACAGCTCTAAACGTATTTGGTCATATATCCATCTTACTACCCCAAACGTTGAGTTTTTCATTGATGCTCACTTGAACCAGTTCCTCCTGCCTTTTTACATGCCTGGAGTTAGATATTGAAAAAATAAAAGATGAGCTACATGCTCGAGCAAAACTCCTAGGACCCAGGACGGACCAGCAATGTTGGTACAAGAGCTTAATCAATAAATGTGTCCGACTTGTTTTACTGTGACAGACGATAGGACTCAGATTCACAGTAATTATTGGTTGTTATTATTTACATGACCCATAATAAGCCAAATTTAGCAGAGATGACATATTCATTTATTTTTGGCTTTCAGATTGATGTCTCACTGGGAGATAAACACTGGATTGTTGTCTGTATTATAAAATAAAATATAAAAAACTAAATAGATTCATGACACGTTGACAGTCAATAAATAATAAATAATAAAAATAAATATATCATAGAAATTAATTATTTTTTGATTTTTACACCTTTTTAGCTACTTATGGGTTTTTTACAGCCAACATTGACATTGTTGACTAAAATGTATTGCTAAATTGTTTAGTTTTTTGTATTATTTTCTTTTCTCTCTTTGTCAACTTTAAGCTAGCTTCTTTTGGACGCAGCTTTTCCTTTATTCATTCCCGTTAGGCCGTTTTCGAACATTTATACTGCAGGTACACCATATACGGTGAGTATGGCAGGTAAACGGTGTACGGTGGGTACTGCAAGTACACGGTGTACGGTGGGTACGGAGGGTACTGCAGCTACACGGTGTACGGAGGGTACGGTGGGTACTGCAGGTACACGGTGTACACTGTGCACTGGTACGGCAGCCGTTGCGAGTGTGTGATTGGTCGTCTGACAGGTGACTGGAGTTTAGTCCATCCAGACGCTGGTCAGATGAAGATTGTGACCTGCTTCAGCTTTAGAGGCAAATTTCATTGTGGAATACAGTAAGTGAAGTTAAGTTGTTGTACATATCAGAGCTGGGCCGGGGGACGGGGCGTATGACCGGGCCCTTTGCAGCTACTGAGTCCCTATTATCATCATCACTACAGCCGAGAGACAGAGAAGGAAATAAGCTCGGCGGCCGGGCTACTATATCAACAATTTACCACAAACCCCCATGTTCTTGCTGCCAGTGTGTGTCTGTGATTGTTGTAACTGTAGCTACCTGTAAACCTGCTCCCTGACCAGGATGCAGCTTCTGGCGGCCCGGACCCGGGGATGAATCACTGCAAACAACGTCAGCTTCATCTCCCACAGGAGGAGGATTAGGGCCAAAAAAATATACCATTTAGCTTGGGCAATCTGGCTTTTTCTTGCTCTCTTTTTTCTTTTTCTTTGCGTTTTATGGCTCCACTTTTGTGTTTATAACTCCAGCTCATGTTTAGGCTGTAGGATTACTGTTGACAAGTGATCGATGATGACGTATGACGTTGATAGACGGCTGTTGATGACGAATGATTTTACGCAAAATACATTTGGAGATTCACTTGCAATTTGTGTTTTAATGTTAACTGTAACATATTATACAATGCTTTATACCTAATATGAACCAAGTGGTGCCACAAAAAAAAACAAAAAACCTTGCGGGCGGAGCCTGCTGCCCCGTTGGGCCCCGGGCCGGGAGAGTACACCCCCCCCAGCCCCCCCTGAAGCCCCGCCCCTGATCTACTACGTCTTCTGCATTTTGGCTAAATGAGTTTTTTACAGTATCTTTGTTACTCCAACTGGGTGTTCACTGATATCTACAGCACATCAACAAAAATACCATACCATACCCCCTTTATGGAGAGAAACCTTTCAAAGTGACCCAGGAGGAACAGGAGGGGGCGTCCTGAAGCGTTACCAGGACATTGGGCCCTTGTTGGAGTCCTGTCGGTGGTGAGGGGACATTTCTGTGATTTCAGCTCAGTCCAAGAATCCAGGAGCAGCTTTTCACATCGACAACTGAAACCAAGGCATTATTGTGGAAATACATTCAAACATCACGTTGATTATATGTAGTACTTTTCTCACGCGTGATGAACAATAAAGAGCTCCGTTTACTTCCAAAGGACACATGTAGAGGGGCACGTCCCCCCTACTGAAGGAGGGGAATCGTTGGGCTTCACACAGACTCCACATTTCCCAACCCAACATTGTAACCATTATTGTTATTCCTGTCGCCCGTCATGATTTTTTCTTTTTTCTTGATCCTGGGTAGTTTGTGCAACAGCAAAATCTCTTTCTCCAAAGCTTACTAAAATGAGCAATGAGCAGCGTGCCGGCTGGGACCAGCTGGGAGAGGGTTACCCTTCGCCTCAGCTCCTACCCACAAAACCTTTCTCACACTTCTTAGTGCCTTTTCATTGGCTGCTGTTTAAAAAATGTGTCATGTACCTGATGTCTCGTGAAGGATCCATCTGGTTCACTTACACCTTTTAGTGTTTTTTCCATCATTCAGCCACATTTACAAGCAAACATATTGTTTCCTCTCATGCAATCGTCTGTTTTCTGATCCCATACTTACATGTATCTTCAGTGAACTTTCATCCCTCCTGTCCTTCTCTCCCATCTGCCTCCCTGTGAGGAGCTGGCAGTGAGCCCAGAGTCTGCTACCCGCCTTCACCATAACAACCGGTGGAGACATCTTCATTTAATGGGACAAAAGGGCTTCCAAGAATCATCTGTGCCCCCCCCTCCTCCTCTCTCCACTCCTAGCTTGCCAGCTGCCTCCAGGCTGAGACTGAATATTTGGTGGCGAAGGCATGGCTAAGAAAGAGCACCTATCACTGTGGCGTTTAACCCCCTGAAACATCCCCTAGAAATGTCAGTTTGTGCCTCAGAGAGCACGACGCACACACTGGTTCACGCACGCTACTCATATGTTTAGTCACGGTGAAAGGTGTCCGTGAGCGATAATGTGGAGTACACGGAATTCATAAAAAGTTATTATTACATCCTGCTGAATAATGGTTGATAAAAATGTAATTAGACATTACTCAAATTTCATATGACCACACTAAAATTAAACCTTAGTGGCTTCAGCATAATATCAACCATGCAGCTGTTTCTTCATTTTAATTTTTTTTTCAGTGATTTGCATTTCAGCATGTATTGGTATATGTTTCATAATCTCTGAATATATACAGGACTGTCTCAGAAAATGTGAATATTGTGATAAAGTTCTTTATTTTCTGTAATGCAAAAATGTCATACATTCTGGATTCATTACAAATTAACTGAAATATTGCAAGCCTTTTATTAGTTTAATATTGCTGATTATGGTTTACAGTTTAAGATTAAGATTCCCAGAATATTCTAATTTTTTGAGATAGGATATTTGAGTTTTTATTAAGCTGTAAGCCATGATCAGCTATATTAAAATAATAAAAGGCTTGCAATATTTCAGTTGATTTGTAATGAATCCAGAATGTATGACATTTTTGCATTACAGAAAATAAAGGACTTTATCACAATATTCTAATTTCCTGAGACAGCCCTGTATATTCTGTTATTGTGATGGAGAACATTTCCTGTCTTAACTTTCCTTTAAAACACCCTTTAAGATATTCTGTTGGATTCAAATCATGGGCTATATTTTCACTTGTAGATACATTTACATACATTCTGTTGGTTTGCTGTTGTTATTTTTTTAAGTATTCTTTGATTTTTTTGTTATTTTGGAGACACAGACTCATCTTGTTTGCCAGTCCTTAATGAGCCTCCCTGACCGGACTGACCCTGACTCCCGTCGTCCTGCCCCCCCACAAACATGCTGGACGGCAAACACGCCGGACCTCACAACAAACATATTGATCCCGGTGGAGAGATGAGCCCACGTTTATCTTTGCATCATCTCACCAGCACATGAACTCAAACATCCATCAAGCTTCTTTTCACCTTTATGAAGTCATTGGGTGCCCTTCATTCCCCGGTGGGGGCCTATATTTCTTTACTAGAGTAGATCCAAGCAGGTAATTCGTTCAGTTGTAGTGCTGTTAGTGCCGTAGTGATGTACCGTAACACAGTTTTATGGGGAAATGACTTCATGAATGTACATCGTAAAATCAAAGAAATTTGTGCTTCAATGAATAAATCATTTTAAACCTCAATGAAGGCAATTGTTCAATTTTAACCGGTGGATATCTGGATTACATAATATCAATACAACAATTACAAATTCAACATATCATAACTTTTTCTTTCAAGAACCTCTTTTTCCTGTCATCATGCAATGATCCTGATCTATAGATCCCTCTCAGCTGTGGTCCCATGCCCGGACCGGCACGGCTGTGATCCCCGTCCTATACAGAATAAGGAGACAGTTCATGGAAAAGCTGAAGTCATTGGCCAGGCATCCGCTCAAACAACCATCAAGACAATGCTCCCCTCTGTCCCAATAATACAAGATTGGCTTTGGACGAGAGGCCAGACCAGCAGCAGCAATGAGACTGACAGACACAGTTTGACTTTGTCTTGTACTGTAACACCTCACGCCTGCAGAGTGAGCCTGCTTCATGGCATTAGGGGGGGATCTCTACAGGTTAAGCCATTACAATAGCATTCCCATTGTTTTATTTCTACTAACTAACCAAATCAATCAGCCATTCAATCCCTGGAAGGTGCTCGGCATGACCTCTTCATGAAATGACAGCATCCCACATTTATCTCCTACAGTGTAATGTTTTGTAGAGATGAGTTAAAGAAACAGGCTTGATCTGGAAAGCTGCTCCCAAAGTAACAGAGAATGAAGACTTCTCTCAGGTGAGGATCCTGTAGCGTGGACGAGCGCCGAGGCGGAGATCAGTCAGTCCTGGATACCCTGCCCGTCTCAAGTCATCCGAGTTTCAAGCCCTGCTGGGCTCAACCGCAGCCGGCTGCCACCGTGTTCATGCCCTGTACATGGTTACCACGGTTACCAGCATCGAGGGCTGATGTGACATACACACGACACAGACATTAAGTAAGTGATAAAAATATACTTTTTTAAAACAGAAGAAAATGTGTTGAAATGTTTGGTTGTAGGGAGGACAGTCAGAGAAGGCCGTGCCAATCACGGGTAGACCTCTGTTGTCTACTGTACTCACAGACTCTGCCACCCCCCCACCCCCCCCCCCCTTTTTTTTTTTGCAGAAACAATGGTCAAATCCATAGGCCTCAAATACACAAGTACAACAAAGTTGCCTGTGTATGTCACTCTCCCTCCACCAAATGAAAAAAAAAAAACAAAACAAGAGACAATACAAAGAAAGCATTGACGGTCCGACACGCGCACACATACTGCAGCAGAGCGGAGGGTTCCTGTTCATGTATTCAGTGGTGTAGGAGGTCGGGGTTTAGTTTATGCATGACGGCTGAGTTCATGTGCCCTTCACAGTCATCACTCTGTGAGCTCCATCAAATTAAAGTTAAGCATTTTCCTAACGGCCAGATCAGCCTGGGAACTCTGCAGATCGTTTAACAAGATCTCCATGTGTTCACATGCAGTGGTAGTACACGCACGCATTTGTGGCTTGCGTGGGCAGGCGGTGGGCGAACGTATGGCTCTGCACTGCACAGCATGCGTTTAGAAAGGCCGTGTTTGAACAGAGCTGAAGGAATGTTACACTGGATGTCTGACGCAGACACAAACGTCGACGCATTCGTATCATGAACTCCACATATAGTACAGCCGTTGAGCCGTCAAAGACCTCAGCGCTGCCACTAAAACTGTACTACAGCTGCGGGCTGGAGCCCCTTCAACATATCTGTCCAAATGCGTTTCAGTGCCGGCCTGACTTTATCCAAATGAACTGAGGTCACACCACACACCCCAGCATGAAAAACCAAAACCCCCTGAAATCATGTGTGTAAATCGATTAGCCTGGTCCCACTTTTATCAACTCTACTGCTCTTGTGCTATTAAACTGTTATTAAGCTGAGATGTACATTTAATCCATTCAGGGGTTGCAATGAAGTGAACTACCCTCACTTGAAAATAAAATGATACCTTCTATCATTTCTAATGTTTCGCCTAAACAGATAAAGAATGTATATGCTTCCTAAAAGGTCTTTAGGAAGCATTGTATTACAATGGGGCAAAATTAATTGCCCCATTGGGGACAAATAAAGTTATTGATTGATTGATTAAACATGATAGATACAAGCTCAAATCGACAACTCATGACATATATAAGCGCCCTGTCACGGCCCTCAGCTACCCAGGACAGCGTGACAAAGGCCAGCTATGAACGGTTGTTCTCCTCTTGACACTTTGTTTTTACATCGGTGCTGGAAATGATCTCATACACCGCCCCGCAGCTACGGCGTTCGCGCAGCTTCATGGCTCCATCCAACAAAGGGTTTACAGTCCGCTGTCAAGAGTGTTGGATTTTGAAAAACAGACCTCGCTACATCCATAGAGGCTCGCGCCGTGGCTTCAACATGGAATCAGGAAATAAAACAAGCCTCAGAGTCATCATCGGAAACATCGCAAGACTACCCAATACTAGGCACAACAGAAGACACGGAGTGGATCGCAGTGTATTACGGAGCTTTCAGGGATTTCAACCCAAGCTGTGTCTCCTACCACCATGGAGCTGAACACACAATCCCTCACTAATACGACCATATTCTGGACAAAGGGCTTGACTTCATGTGCCTAACCGAAACCTGGCATAAACCAAGGGAATATTGTGTGCTTAATGAAGCTTGCCCCCCTGGCTATAACTACATGGAGAAGGCCCACAGCTCTGGTCCTGGTGGTGGACCAGCCATCATGCACCAGGCTGAACTAAAACTGTCTCCTTTGCCAATGCCTGATTTTTCCTCTATGGAATGCCTGGCCTTCAAGTGCAAATCTCCATACTCCATGACAGTGCTTCTCATATACTGTCCTCCAAAACCAAACCCATCTTTTCTACCTGAGATAAGTGATCTCCTTACCTCTCTCTGCACCATGTCAACTAACTGCACCATGTCGACAACCCCTCCTGTCAGTTTACAGTAGATTTCCTGAGTGTGCTGGAGTGCATTGGGCTGCAGCAGCATATTGAGGTTCCTACCCACACCAAGGGGCACACTCCGGATCTGGTTTTCACTGACTCTACTTCCATCAGTAACCTACAGGTCTATGATCTCGGTGTGTTCAACCACAAAGTGGTTTCAATGGCCTTAACCTTTATGCTGCCTACTATTAGACCTAAGCATCAAATGTTTTTCCGGAACTGGAAAAGCATTGACTCAGCCACTATGACGATGGATCTCCAGCTAATCACCTGCCCAGCCTTTACATCAATGGATGAATTTGTGGAACTCTACAATACATCCCTGAGCAGTGTTTTTGATCTCCATGCCCCTGTCAAGTCTATTGAGCTCAATTTCTCACGCTCCGCTCCCTGGTTCACACATGAGCTAAGGACAGTAAAAACAGCTGGGCGTGCCCTGGAGCGATGCTGCAGACACTCTGGGCTCACTGTCCATAAACTGGCCTACCGTGAGCATCAAAGGGCCTCCTCCAACTCCCTTAAAGATGCTCGCTCAAAATTCTATTCTGGGTTAATCAATAAACCTGGCAACTCCAAACTGCTTTTTTCAACCATAAGCCATCTCCAGAAGCCACAACCATCCTCTTCAATTGAGGCTACAGAGGAGCAATGCAACAGCTGCATCGACTTCTTCAGATCAAAGGTCAACAACATTCACTCTCTTGATGTCCAGCTCTCCATGTGTGCTTCCCTCTGACACCAACACCTTATCTACGAGTGTGCTGGTCCTCTACATTTCACTGAAGTTCAGGAGAGCCATGTTGAGGAAATCCTCGAAAAAATGAAATCCTGTACCCGTAACCTGGACCCCATTCCCACTGCTCTGCTCAAGTCACATATCCCCACTCTCAGTCCTCTCATCACCAAGCATTTAGCCAAGTACATCTGATCGGCAGCTGATGCCAGTCTCAGAAAGAAGGGTGTCCGTAATTATATAAATATTATATAATTATATATATAATAATATTTTTTTTATCTATAAAATGGTCTGAAACAGACATTATTTTAATAAAAATCTAAATCTAGCTTTGGAAAATGGTGTTGTAGGGCTCATGCAGGCATTTCTGTCTTTAACGAAACCTGGAAAATGCAATAAAATAATCTCTAAAATATATAATGGTATTCAATTAGCTAATCAGGTGGGAACGGACATGAGGCGGAAGCGGGAAAGTGGGGTGAACACTCTGATCTCAGTAGAAAGTCGGGAGAAAATAGGTTCATCACAGAGGATTACAAGAGGGTCAAACACAAGGCGGGAATTCAGCTGGAAAAATGTGAGGATCTTCATTACACCCATCCAGAAACGACATCAGGGTGGTGCTAATGCTTGTTGGAGGCGTTGTGGGACCAATGGAGCTAATCATGCTCATATGTTCCTGGGAGGAGATCTACAAACACATGGAAAACATATTTGGAATCACCATCCCTCGTGAGTTAGTCCATCTATCCAGATTTTACCAGATCTGGATGAAGTTTGTAACAACAGTGAGGTCTGATTCCACCTGAACCCACTGGATTAGGGACTCCCCTTCTATGAATGAAATGAGTTTGTTTGAGTGTTTAAGTGTGTATGTATGTGCATGTGCATGTGTAAGGCCCGCCCCCCCCTCGCCCCGCCTCTCTTTTCTCCTCAAATGTATTTGTTCATCTATTCATTCATGTATATATGTATGCATATGTGTATATGGATGTGCACAGTACTGGAGTTGAGGGGGGATGAGGGGGGATGGCATCACCCCTGAAATAAAACTGCCAGATCTGGCAGATTGTTCTACTTATTTCAAGTGAAAATCTACTTGAAACAGGTGAAAATTGTTGTTTTTTCCAGTGATGACTCTTGTTTTAATGTAATGAGATTGCTTTTACTAAAATGAGACATTTCAACTAGAAAAAAGACAAATATTCTTGTTAAGATTGTGAGTTTTTGCAGTGATCCATTTTACTTATCCTGTGAAGGACAGAGTCATATTGATAAGTTCAGAAAACTGTTTTTTATTGTTGTGTTTTGATGTATTTGATGTAAGCCCAGTGGATATTTAAAGCTTACAGAAGGCTGCATTTAACTGCTGCTCTGTCATTCCTGCAGTATTTCTGCGGGTGTTTTGGTCAGTGCTATTATTTGTAATAGATTATATTATTTGTAATCAGCACAAATTATCTGTCCCCATATGATCAAATCCACCATCCCCCCTGATTGTTTTTTACAACTCCAGTACTGGATGTGCATATAGGTAAATATTTTTACTTTTATTTTATTTCCCCCCCTTATACGAGCTGTATATATGTATGTATGTGCATGTGTATGACCCCCCCCCCTTTTTTCCCCTCAAATATATTTGTTCATTTATGTATATGCTTCCACCTGCCTGCTGTGTGCTGTCGACGTCCCTGACTCCCCCAGTCTGGCCTTCGGCAGGAGGGTCCCCCCTTATGAGCCTGGTCCTGCTCAAGGTTTCTTCCCTCCTAAAGGGGAGTTTTTCTTGCCACTGTTTGGCTTAAGGCTTTTCTCCCACTAAGGGAGTTTTTACCTGCCATTGTTTATATAATAATTGCTCGGGGGTTTATGTTTATGTTTATGTTTATGTTTATGTTTATGTTCATGTTCATGTTCTGGATCTCTGGAAAGCGTCTAGAGACAACATCTGTTGTATTAGACGCTATATAAATAAAATTGAATTGAATTGAATTGAATTGAATATGTGTGCATGTATGCGTAAAAGCTAAAAAATGATGTGTGATGTAGTTTGTTTGTTTTCTTCAAGTGACTTTAAGAGCAGACTTGAAAAGCCTGATGTGAACATGCCGTCTGCCCGTTGTGTGTCAGCAGGATTATATCCAGCTAGTGTCCTTATGGAGAGGATCAAGATGGTATTTAAAGAACAATGGTTCTCCTCTCAATGAAAATCTGAAAGCAGAGGTTTCTAAAAGACTGCCCCTTCAATAAATGACACAGATTTCCTGTTGACTGACTTACGTATCTTCACATCAGAGTAAAGGTTTTGTTGCAACCACTGGGAAGCTCCGGCAGTCAAATGTTCTGACTTCAACGTGACGTCAAACTCCTGTGAGCTTCCAGGGTGTTTACAGTCAGAACCAATTCCATGTTTCCCTGGAAATATTCCACCAAAAGGGAGGTTTTTATCTGAAATGTACCGTGAGTGAGCGTTAGACTCATCAGTGCCTCCATGCTGGCACCCAGTGACCACTTGTGGTACTTCAACTTTTTCCCTTCATTGAATAAAAATGTTACATTTTTATAAAAGATCACTTTTTATTCCAATGATTCAAGCTGCTCTGGAGGTTCTTCACTCATCTCACGATAACACGTCTGGGGGGTTTGCAACTCAACATCACAACATCAACTCAACTCATCTGTTTGAAACTGAGATTTAAAAGAAAAAAAAAGACAATAAACTTTCACTACAAGAACCAAACAAAAGTAGCTATGCTGTTTATGAGATTTTAAGCAGATTGTCAGCAAGAAATTACCAATCATTCATACTTATAAAACCAAGACATGACTGACATTCACACTTTAGCTTTTCACCATTTAACTTAAAAGTTGATAACATCATTGTAAGAAACTCGTGTTTTCAATTCAAACATTTACAGAGAAGAATTTATTAAAAAATAAAAAGATAAAAAACAAAATAAAATAGACACCAAAAGGAGACGAGGCCAGGGTTGTGATCAGAGCTCCACCCTGGTGGTCTGAGGGTTGGGGGCCGGCGTGGGGGCCGGCGTGTCCTCCGAGGCAGCCGCTGCCGTCGGGCTCGCCGCAGGCTTCGTCTTCTTTTTATTAACCTGCTTGGTTTGTGTTTTCACCGTCTGTTTTGCATCTTTTTTGACAGCAGGTTTGACTTTGTCCGTTGTCTTAGCCTTTGCTTGGTTTCCAGCTTTGGTCTTTGTTTTAGGCGCAGTCTTGCCCTTACTAGCCTTTTTTTCGGCACCTGCTTTCGTCTTGGGCAGCTCGACGGGTTTGGCAGCGGCCTCGGCCTCGGCTGCCGCCGCCGCGTCCAGCTTCGGTGCTGATGCTTCACCGCCTTGTTTTTCTTCCGTTGGCGCCTGGTCAGCCTGCGGGGCAGCGCTCGGTCCGACTGACTGAGGCTCGGCCGTGTCATTCACCTCTTTCTGACTAAACTCTGCATTCACAGGCGTTGAAAACATATTCAGCATCTCCTGAGCCTGAATTCTCTCCTAAAGAAAACAAACGAAAAACATTTGAGGGAAAGAAAAAATCCTTTTTAGAAACAGACATGTACAGGACTGTCTCAGAAAATTTGAATATTGTGATTTTCTGTAATGCAATTACAAAAACAAAAATGTCATACATTCTACATTCATTACAAATCAACTGAAATATTGCAAGGCTTTTATTATTTTAATATTGCTGATCATGGCTTACAGCTTAAGAAAACTCAAATATCCTATCTCAAAAAATTTGAATATTCTGGGAATCTTAATCTTAAACTGTAAGCCATAATCAGCAATATTAAAATAATAAAAGGCTTGCAATATTTCAGTTGATTTGTAATGAATCCTGAATGTATGACATTTTTGTTTTTTTAATTGCATTACAGAAAATGAAGAACTTTATCACTTTATCAATATTCAAATTTTCTGAGACAGTCCTGTATATATTTTCAGATTTTGCCATCTGTATTGAATGACATCACGGCATACATAAACTGACCCAAACCCTTGTTACGTCAGATACCTTTTCCTCGTGAGCAGGATCCAGGGTGAACCAGAGCGCCACGGCGCACCTTTGACCTTTAGTCACGGCTCTGACGCCGTGAGGGTTTTCCTTCCCAGATCCGAACCCGACAACCCGACCGCACTGTGGCCGCACCTCAGCCTGGAGCGGCCCAGAAAGGTTAGTTACTTAGCACATCCGTTCATGAAACAGGATTCAAAGATTCAAAACAAGCAAAAAAAAAAGCAACCCTCCAAAGTCATTGAACAAATATCAATGATGTTTCAGCACTGATAATCTGATAAAGAACTCATACAGTTAAATAGTCCTGAGGTCCGGTCCATTCATAAGTATAACCCGCCTATTAGTCCATTTATGGATGCAGAACTACACTTTAATGCTGTATACCCCCCTCCTATTATCATGACAGCGTTTCCACGTGTATTTGGATATTTATAGGAAGTTTTTTGGGGATCATTGCTATGGTCCATTAAGATCCAGGACGTAATGTTCTTGGACACTAATCTCGTGTTTTGGGCCATCAGGGTTTCCGTTGTTGTTTTCATTTACTATGTGGGACTTTTGTCACAGGTTTGACTTGGAAATAAACATTTTAGTTAAGGTGGTGGATGATAGATGTAGTAATGAAATGCACAGGTTCAGATAGTATCTTAGCAGACCAGGAAAACACTACACACTGTTTTCTGCGTTCATAGACTGACGCCAACACCACTTTGCTTCAACGGATGATGTTACCAGAAAACTAGCAGTTTTGGCTGTTTCACACATTTTGCTTTGAGATCAACTCTAGAAACTGGTACAAGCAATCAAACTAAAAGTGGTTCTTCAAATAGTCATGTTCCTTTCAGTTTTCCACAAATGTAATCTAAACAAATAAGGTTAAGCAATATTTATTCTAAAAAGATGAATCTGGTTCTAAAAACTTTAGATCCATATCAAAACTATTTTATGTGTAAAATCTTTAATCTTTACCTCCTATTCTGGCAGGACTTTCAGTGTTTTCACAAACAACTTTCAGAAATGTCAAAAATGCTCTCTGGTGGTGTTCCTCAGGGCTCAATACAAGGACCCATTTAGTTTTTAACAGTTTCCCCTTTGGAAGGCTCAAAAGTATTTTTAATAATGTGTCCTACCACCTTTATGCAGTTGATATTCAACTGTTACTGTCATGAGTCAGAGATAGGTTGGTTAGAAAACTTGCTTTGATTGCCATCAAAAAGTGGTTAGCCAACAACTGTCTGACAACTGAACTCTTCTTTAAAAATGGACACTGATGACGAGAAAATTCATATTTATGCTCTCTTTTGTGTTAACAAGCGTTCTTAAACCGACTGCAGATTGTGCAGCCAGGTTAGCACGTGCTCGTAGAAGGCATCATGTCACTCCCATCTTATCTTCTTTACACTGGCTCCCAGTCAAATGGATTTGGAATTTTTAGTACTGACTTTCAGGGATTTTCCTGGCAAAGCCCCAAATATAATGGACCTTTAAACCGTTTATTCCTCAGCTTATATACTTCCGTCTTCAGATCGGAAGTTTGTATCAGTCCCAAGAACTTGTTATAAAACTAGGAGACACTTTTATTTAAACAAGCTTTTAGTTGACGGGGCAACTTGACTCCGTTATCTGGACTGGTTTTGATTTTACATTTATTTTATTGTTGAGCTTTTTTCAATCAGCATTTCAATGCGAAGCACCTTCTAATCTTTTATCTGTAAAAAAGCCTGATAGAAATAAGGTTAATTGATTGATAGATTAATTGATTGAAGCACATATTAAATAGATATTATAAGTGCAGCTTTAGAAAGTCAACAGGAGGACTTAATACTTTGATACAAGGTGACGCAACATTGTAGAATGTGATGAAGAATATTTACCGTGACCGTTTTTGCATCCAGCTCTGTGAAAATGAAGTCTCCTCCTTCGAAGTCGTCGTTCAAGTAAAGGATGGCGCTGCAGGTCAGACGAGTCAGGGTGTTAGGTGTGTGCTTGTGGTGAGCACTGTGTGTACAGATACAGATTGAGCTCACCTGTAGTCTCTGTGTGTGTATGCAGGAGGCTCTTTTATACACTCGTTGAGCTCGGACACCAGCACACAGTTGTCCACATGAACTGGATGGCTCAAGTCCTGCCGCTCCTCCTCCTCTGAACAAGCAGCAGCAGAGAAAAGAGAAAAGCTTCAGAGACCCCAGTTTACACTCAATCTGCACATTCCTGACACAACACCACTTGAAAAGCATTACATCAGGTGAACGCACTAAATTAGCAGCTAAATTTAGCAGCTGTGTTTTTTTTTGCTGCATTGTTCCTTTTGATGCACATTTAAATAAACTATCTTTTATAACATTTAAAACAAGTTGGATGAAAACTGTGTGGGGTTTACCGTCAATGGCAGCCCGGCAGACCAGGTGGGAGTAGGAGAAGTAGAGTGGCTTCTCCACGTGGAAGTACGACTCCAGAACCTTCCTCACTTTCTCACTGAGGTCGAAGAACAGGCGCGCACTTTTCAGTGGGACCTTCCCCTCCTGTCCGAGCTGGAGAAACAAAGAAAACAATCATGAAAACGCGAACAAACTTCCTGTAGACCTGAGGTCTGCTCCAACTGTCGGCTCCTTCAAATGGGGCCTAAAAACATTACGGTACTGTTTACTGAAGCGTATTCTTAAATTAAATACTTACCTGCTGGACTTTACTGCCCTTATTTTAACAGCTTGTGCTTTTTATTATTTTACTTCTTTTCTTATCATCTTATCAATCTTATTTGTTATTTACTGTCTAATTATGTCTTGCCGCTTTTAATGTCAATGTAAAGCACTTTGAATTACCTTGTGTTGAATTGTGCTATATAAATAAACTTGCCTTGCCTTATTTTGCATTCACAATTTGACTAAGAGGGAAGAGGGGATGCACGTGTAATAACAGCTCGTGTAATAACACGTCTACAGACCTTGACGGCCTTCAGGACGGTGACTCCCTGGAACGTCTCGCTGGGCGTGTGCGGGGAAGGCCGCCCCCTGTAGCCATCGCCTTTCAGAGCGGCCGCCTGGGAAAACGAGTGTAAAGTCATCACACTGACATGAGGCCGAGGCGACTCGGCGAACGAGTGGACGGCGGGTGACACGGGCCGAGCTTCTCCACAGACTCTGGACTCACGTTGGAGAGGCGGTGCAGCTCCCTGCACTCGTCATCGCTGATCACGCCGTCCAGCAGCACCCGCTGAGAGCCGTTCAGCTGGCTGGACACCATGGTCACCTTGATATCGTCATACAGCAGAGCTCCTCCTGCAGGGGGAAGGTCACATTAGTATTATACCAAGTTTTTTTTTTTGGTTTTGTTTGAAATTGAATCCTCTGCTGTTGCATTTGCCGGCCAACGACTCTGTGTGTGCAGCTCACCCTCTTGCGGTACTATCATATTGGCCATATCTGAGAAATCCTTCTTCTTCTCTTCAACCAGAGTCTCAATCTCCTTCATCAGGTTTCCTATCTCCTCCGTGATCCTCGCTGCCGTCTCTTTGTCCGCCCTGAGTGACACAAATTAAAGACATACTGGTTTCATTAATGGACAACTCTTTCTCCAAACGGCAGTGGCGTGCTCCTAGCCGGGGTTTGACATCTCACTTCTGTTTGTCTCTCAGCTTCTGCGGCATGACATCTTCAGGCGTCCACGGGTCCTAACGAGAGAAGGGACACGTTTTGTTATTTGTACCCTGCAAACTGCGGCGGTCTAAGAAAGCTGGTCCTTCACTCACCGGATCTACGAAGGTGATCCCGAAGGCTTCGTATCCGAAGTAGAGCAGCTCTTTCTCCAGTACAGACTGCTGGATGTACTGTTTGATCACCTGGGGGGGTTACATTTGAAATTTAGATTATGATAGGTAAAACTACAGCGCCTAATGTCACCACATTCGACCGGTCTGTAGTCAGCAAGAAGTCAATCAGCAATAATTGTTTTGCCTTTTTTTGTCACACTGAGACACCATTTCTCATTTTTGGGGTAAGAACCAAGGCGCCTCTTCTCGTGTTTCATGTAGAGCTAATATAAGTGTCATCTTTATCGTTTCCTTTGTCCATGTAGCATGTTTGATTTTATTCTCATATCCTTATGTTGTTTAATTCAAATATAGCTACACGTCTCCAAAGAGATGCCATTAGTTCTGATGAACATTACTTTTAAACATTTCAATGACCGTCTCAGGTGAAAATGCTCGAATGAAGTTTGCCGATTCACATTAAATAGAACTGTTGTCTCTTAATGTTCACACTGTTCACTAAAAACAGGTCAAACAAGTCCTTTGTACCCCAAACCATTAAACTTTGAAATATTGCTAGGAAATAGCACCCCAGCTGGCCGGGCAATACCATGTACAAGTGGATGCACCGTGTCTGTGTTACTGTTCTGTGTCCCTGTTTTTATGCTATGTTTGTCAAATTGCCATGTGTGTCTTTTGCTACTAACAAATTTCCCCACGCGGACAATAAACACATATCCATCTAGACCAGGGGTCAGCAACCCAAATGTTGAAAAAGCCATATTGGACCAAAAACACAAAAAACAAATATGTCTGGGGCCGCAAAAAATGAAAAGTCTTGTATTAGAATGAAGGCAAATGACGAAAAACAAAATGTTGAGAAAAAAGTCGAAATGTCGAGAAAAAAAGTCGAAATGTCGAGAAAAGTCAAAATTTCGAGAAAAAAAGTTGAAATGTTGAGAAAAAAGTCGAAATGTTCAGAAAAAAAGTCGAAATGTTGAGAAAAGTCGAAATGTTGAGGAAATAGTGGAAATGTCGAGAAAAAGTCGAAATGTCGAGATTAATGTTGAAGTACAATCTTGAGATAAAAGTCGAAATGTTGAGAAAAAAGTTGAAATGTCGAGATTAAAAAGGAAAGAAAAAGGAAGAAAAAAGAAAAAAAGGAAAAAAAGAAAAAAAGAGAAAAAAAGGTCAAACACTTTTGAAAAAGCTCCAGGAGCCACTAGGCGGCGCTAAAGAGCTCTAGAGCTCTAGAGCCGCGGGTTGCCGACCCCCGATCTAGATGGATTTTTTTTTATTTTTTCTGACAAAAAGAATGCAAATATCTTATTGGATGAGTTGTCAAAACTGAGCATGATAGTTTTTTAAAGAGAAGAAGACATCCAGTCTTGACAACTAGCCGATGTCACATCTAGGTTTTTGGCATTAACGACTCTCCTCGCTGCTTCTCTAAAGGCCAGTGAGAAAATCAGGATTTCAGTCTCGATCGGGCCTTTCCTGAAGTGTTTTGTGCCTGTATCTTCATGGTTTAGGAGAAAACTGAGTGAGTGCATTGAGACGGAGGAGCCGTGGATGAAAGCCAGTTAGACAGCTCAGACCGGAGTAACCGTACCTGTCTGGCCGAGATGCCCTTGGCCTGCTCCTCGCCCAGCACCACAGAATAATAATTCAGGTTCTGGTTCATCACCACGTCCGCAGGGTGGAACAGCAGGTACGTCCGAGCACACTCTATCGCTTTTTCATACTTTTCACCTGCAGACGGACAGAAGAACCGGGGTGAAGGGCGGGAAAAGCATGGGCTGTTAGTCAGGGGGGTTGGTTCTGGTTTACACCAGCAGTGCGCTCTGACCAGACAGCTTCTCTTTCCCACAGGAAAACTCAACAATTTCTTTTTAAAGTCTTGGAACATGTATATCTTCAAAGTTACAGTAGAATATAATATTTTTGAATACCACTTTGTTATTTCAAGTAGACCCAATAAACAGACTTTTATTAGGCAGCTCAGGCTTTAGGGAATTATCTCAGATACTACAAGACCATCAAAGGACATTTCCATTTTTCTCTGGATTTCTAAAACTGTGTGATAATTATTAAAGTGGATATCACCTGCATGAACTAAAAAACCTTTCTACTCTATTATTAACCTAATAATAGGGGAAGATTTTTTTTTTACTGTGCACCTCAAGAAAAAAGTCTAAATGCCAAGATTAATGTTGAAATACAATTTTGAGAAAAAAGTCTAAATATCGAGAAAAATGTTGAAATACAATTTCAAGAATAAAGTTGAAATTTCGCCTTTTTTCTCAACATTTCAACTTTATTCACAAAATTTTGACTTTTTTCTAAACATTTCAACTATATTTTTCGAAATTGTACTTCAACATTAATCTCGACATTTCAACTTTTTTCTCCAATTTCAACTTTTTTTTTTACATTTTGACTTTTTTCTCTAAGTACATTCTCTAAGTACATTCTCTAAGTACTTCCGTATTAACATAATAACTGACATGATGAATAAAATACTCATCACCTTTTATGATAACGTACTAACAAGACAACCATTGGTTTCTATATTTGTGCCTCATCAGTTGCATCTTAACTGCAAAGATGTTACCCTGGTGATAAGAGGATGGCTTTTAGTCTTCTGATATTTTTGCACGTATAACGGCTTCATAAAAAGCCAAGACGTGCACGGCCTACTCAGCGCACACAGTCGGTACATCGTCTTTCAGGTCTACGGTTTCAAAAATCAGGAAATACAAAAAAAACAACTTCCACCTAACTTAAAATGAGGTGAGTGCGAGCTCAGATAACGACACAAACCAACATCTCCCAGCTCTTCCTCAACCTTCGATATCGTGTTCTCCACATTGATATAGAATTGATTTTCATTTTGGATGCTTCTCCTAAACATTTTAAACATCTTTTGTTCACATTTTTATCCAAACAAAAGGTTTGCTGATGTGCTCGGAGTCACTGGCTTCTGAAGAGCTCACGGCTCACCAGGCTGCGCTAGCGTGTGATTTAGGGCTGGGGATCCATGCAAATGTCAAGCATCAATTCAATTCCAATTCTTAAGATTCAGAATCGATTATCAAGATTTGATTCGATCCGATTTGATTCAATTCTGATATCAATTTGGGTTAGTGTTATTAAAACAGTTTTTTGAGCTGTTGCATGAATTATATGACTGTAGTTATTCAACATATTAATACTAGTTTTATATTGAGATTCAACAGCATGTATTGCAGCTAATGATGCTGTAAGGACCAATCAGCTCCCAGAATGCTGATAGAACTGCTTTCAGAAACATAGTGCGGCAGAATTACCAAACAGATCCAGGGAGGAAACAGAGGCCGTAGGAAATCGTTTTTATTTTTTCCCACATTCCGTTTTAATTTTTTCCATTTTCGCTCTATTTTGGTTTTTCATTTTTGAGAATTTGGTTTTTAGCATTTTATGCAAATATAACCCCAAGACAGTAAATAAAGTAATGAAATATAGACAATTTATGCAATTATAACTGAAAACTTTAATGTTTTCATACCTTTAAACATATTTAAAGGCAAAAGCGTGGCACCAGTTAATCTTGTGTCCAACAAAACAATCCTTTTTTTGGGCATAAACACAAAAATACCAAAAGTTGTAATGTAATGATGGGAAAAAAAATTGATCTATAGACATACAAATCGATTTTTAGGAATTAATATGAGGATCGATTTAGAATCGGAAAATCGATTTTTTCAACACAGGCCACGATACAAACCACATTTTCAGAGGTAACTGCGGCGCTTAAGCGTTGCTATGACGCGGTAGTGTAGATGTTTGCATCATATTCTAGATGAAGTATGAGAATTGAGTTGATTTTGGAGCTCAGACAAAGATACTTGGCTGATGACACACCAGCAACTACTGAGAGGAGCAGTGCCTTGCATTTAACGGCAGACCCCAGACTGCATGCAATTTACAGAGCCCGCCCCACACAAGGCTTGTTGTGCGTTTGTGAAACAGTGACTGTGCCGAAAATGGTTTCCAAGCTTTGAAACGTTTGAAACTCGCCTCCACAGCGACATCTACTGGACATAACCTGAGATTCTGTGTTTGTGTTTGGTGAAACAAGGACTCAGAAGAGCGATATAAAATCCCAAGCCAGGCGTCGCTTATTTATCACATTATCCTCAAATAAAGTGACAGACAACAAACGGGGCTGTAAGGGTGAGGCTGTTCTCCATTCACAAGATTCCCTGGTTTCATCCGTCACCTGACAGAGTCCATTAGTACGTTGGTTTTGCTCGTACATGGGTGTTACAATCACATGCATGGATACGAGTAAATATCAGTGAACGGTGCTGATTATGGTGTTCTTCTCTGCACCAGCAGGACGGCCCATCTCTCCACGCACATCTCTGCACCCCTCAATAAAGAACATTAATCATACGTGTGTTAATGAAGACGTCGCATCCACATGGTCGAGTTCTTCGTCCGATGCAGCCGCGGGAGTGTCCGATCATCCACCTCAAAGACAAAGCACTGGAGCAAACGATCATGCAGTGATGCCTAGGCCTGTGTTGAAAAAAATCGATTTTCCGATTCTAAATTGATTCTCATATTCATTTCTGGGTGTGGAGGCGCTGATGGAGCTGATGGGCTGAACTTGAAATCCCTTCAAGAGGTTCACCCGAAAGATTTGGTGTTTCTTCTTCTTCACAGGAAGATACGGTTTGTAGTTTATTTTACCAAAGCATCTGGTGACCTGGTAAGGCCCTTGCCACTTAGCTAGAATCTAATTATCATTATTATTAGTAGGAAGCAGCAGGAGCAGCTGCGGTCCTGGATGAAAGCTCTTTTCCCCGGCCTCCTGGTCGTCCCAGGTATTTGTGGGCTTGGAGCTGCAGCTCAGTCATCTGCTCAGTGATTCTCTCAACTTCACCACGTGTGCCAGCACATTTTCCCCGAGCTGCCCTCAGGTTCTCCCGGCATTCCTTCAGCAAGCTTGCATCATGCAGACCGGTCCTATAAACTCCCAGCACACGCCAGTCCCGCTTAGACAGAAGAAACATTCCCCACTTTTCTCCGTCTCCGTGGCATGTGACTTGTAGTAACATGTCTTTTTTTTAGGAAAGTAACAGGAGAGTGGGGGGAGCAGAAGGAGGGGGAGGCCATTACATTTAGGACACCCTTTTATCCAAAGCAGTTCACAACAGAGGACAAACACAGAGCTCAGAGGGCACATCTGCAGAAATGGGATTGAGACAAAAGTAAAATCTAATAGTCTCAGGCCATTTTTGATCCAGACGTTGTGGTGGATCAATACGGATGAGGATTAAAACAGAACCTTTAATGTTTGATTAAAAAGCTCGACCAGACCAGCTGACTGGAGTTGATGCGGGGCGGTCTTGATACCTTTAAACCCACCGAACCATTAACCTGCTGGAGTAAAGCTAGTCCACCATCTGTGGGGACGTCTTCAGCTACACCTCCTCGTACGCAAAAACTTGGAAAACCTCTGAATTGTGAGCGGTATAGTCACAGACTACCGATATGAAACGGTTACAAGAGGAACATCTTTCGAGAGGGCCCACTACATCCACCCATACTCAAATGTCGCTTTTACACGAGTACCTACTCGGCTCTACTCATCTCAACTCGGCCTGGTTTCTTTTCCATAACAATTCAGCACCTGGAGCAGAAGTAGGAGGTTGGAGAAGCTGCTGTGACGTATTTGATTGTGTGATCTAAACGAAGAAGACAACAACACTAAAGATGTAGAACCTGGCTGTGGCTTGTGTTCGATATCGAGTTAAAAAATGAGAGTGAGAGAAGATTCAAGCGGCAACGCTTTTTTTTAGTTTGTTTGTCTCAACGCTGCTGAAAGGTCAGCAGCTATGAAGTGACAGAGCTCCTGGTAGATCTGGTCGTTCCTTATCGCCCGTCTAGATCCCTTTTTAATTCTCTCCTCAGTCACCAGGTTTATGAACATCTGCACCTCAGAGTTGGATCATGAAACAGACTTTTGCGCTGCCGCGAGTCGCTCTTTCGCTGATTTCCTCCTCCTGACTCAGACGTCTGACTCCAACCCCCCGACCAATCGGTGGCCTGTAGTGTGATGATGTCAGATGAAGCCCGACCTTGGCAGAAAAAGTATCTACTCGGCACGTTAGACCCCTAGTGGAAAAGCACCAAACCGAGGTGAGGCGAATCGAGTCGGGCTGCGTAGGTACTAGTGGAAAAGCACCAAAATGGTCCATCCAGGGCAGGCCGTGGCTGAAGTGGTGGCGTGAGACACACCTTTGTTAGAACAGACCCGACATGTTTGACATGACGCACAAAACCGCCGTATTTGACTGTAAACTGGTCACATAAAATGAAATCAAATCCTATGAAGAGACTTAGGAAAAGCAAGATGGAGTGCTCCAAGCGTTTTACCAGAGCTGAACAATGAAGGAACATAACAGACTCACTGTTGTAGTAGGAGAACTGCAAGTAGTTGAACTGAGAGGCCAGAAAGTCTTCAAAGGGCTTGTCTCTGCCCGCCGCCGAGGCCAGCTCCACAGAGCAGTGCTGCTTGCAGTTCAGCACCTGCATGTAGTGATCTGACGAACACAAACACATTCACTCACTCTTTATGTTCTCGTACTACACGTACTGGGTTTCTCTCGATGCAGATCCGTCACCGAGGGACTCACCCGTCACGGTCTGGAACAGGTCTGCGCTGTACTCCATGTAGTTGTATCCATCGTAGCGGTAGGATCCCTCACACAGAGCTCGACATTCCTTGTCGGCCGTGAAGTATTCCTCCAAGGCTACTTCAAAATGCTCCGCCGCCGGGCCAAAAGTGTCGTCGCTGTAGTCGCGTTTCCCCAGCAGAAACTCGGCCTGAGGAAATAAGTGTGCATCACTGCTCACGTTACGTGAAATTAAACCATTCGTCCTTTTTGGTCTGTGCCGGCAAAGTACTGTAAAATACACAAAGATCGGACCACCTCCAAATACCGGACGTGAAACTCATCCAAGGAGAGGTTTGTTCTGTTTTTTGTTTTTTTCTATTCGGTTTCACACTAATACAAGGGTGAAGAAAAAAATAACAACAACAAAAAACATGAGAAAAAATTCACATAAGGAAAATATTTAAAAAAAAAACAAAACAAAAAAACAACAAGAAGAAATATGTGTGAGGAGTGGTTAGAAGCCTACAAAGTATATAGGCTTATATGAAAACCACACCCAAACAATATACTAAAGTTAAGATATTAACAAATATAAAAATCACAATTACATATTAAATGCACAAACTGAACATTTCCTGTAAAGGAAAAAGTGAAAAAAACATAGGGGTCCTATTATTCTAAATCAAATGATTTAGAGAAGAGAGCATTCATAAGTTTCTTTTTGTACATGGACAGTGACAAAGATAAATCAATTAAATGTACATAATTGTTCCACATGATAACTGCACGGTAAGTGCAACAATGTCGGGTTGAATAACTATGAACTTGAGAGTTATTAACAAAATAGTATCTAAAACCATGAGGTAAATCTTGAGTCTTATGATTCACTTTAAAGACAAATGTACAGATTTGAAGAATGTTGATGTCATGGATAGTCAATAATTGCAGTTTAAAGACGGTAACAGGAGAGTTCTCACCATGTGTGGCCTGGTCTCCAGATCCTTGAAGTCCTCCGGCCGTACTCCCGCCATCATCCTGTAGTAGTCCAGGTTCTGCTTCATCTCCATGTGATCGGGATTGGCCAGGAAGAAAGTGTTGGCCGCCGCCACTGCCTTGTCCAGTTTGTTGATCTGAAAAACCAGAAAGCTGATTAAACTGGCTTCCACAAATGTGCCTGTTTTCACCTGGGTTCCAAAGATGGATCAGTTCATCCAAACGGAACTGGAGGATAAGATACCGTATCCGCACTATAAGGCGCACCTAAAAGCCTTTAATTTTCTTAAAAACCGGCAGTGCACCTTATATATGATCATTACGGTAATTTCTGTTACTGTAGTCAGGGGGATTGTGGGTAATGTAGTTGGTTCGCCGAAGTAACGGCGCTAAAACCGGCAGGAATCGTCACAGATTCCGTCACAGACTGGGAACCAGTTCGTCCAACTGGGAACCAGCTCATCCAACTTAGTTGCTAGAGCTACTTCCCAGTTGGGGCGAGTTGAGTCCCAGTTACTGGAACTCAACTCGCCCAACTGGGACCCAGCTCATCCAACTGGGAACCAGCTCGTCCAACTGGGACTCAACTCACCCAACTGGGAACCAGCTCGTCCAACTGGGAACCAGCTCGTCCAACTGGGAACCAGCTCGTCCAACTGGGAACCAGCTCGTCCAACTGGGAACCAGCTCACCCAACTGGGAACCGGTTTGCCCAACTGGGAACCAGCTCGTCCAACTGGGACTCAACTCGCCCAACTGGGAACCAGCTCGCCCAACTGGGACTCAACTCGCCCAACTGGGAACCAGCTCGTCCAACTGGGACTCAACTTGCCCAACTGGGAACTAGCTCCCCCAACTGGGAACCACCTCGTCCAACTGGGAACCAGCTCATCCAACTGGGAACCAGCTCATCCAACTGGGACCCAGCTCATCCAACTGGGAACCAGCTCATCCAACTTGGACTCAACTCGCCCAACTGGGAACCAGCTCGTTCAACTGGAACAGGTCTCACCCTGCTGAGCGACAGCAGGCCCCAGCAGAGCTCTGCTAGTCCTCATATCAGTTATGGAGAACTTGTTTCAGATATCATTTCAGTAGCAACATGGTTGGTTAACCGCGACCCGGTTAGAAAAACCATTGATCACACAATAATAAAAAAATAAAAAACTATCTCTGAGGTATTTAGGAGCCGATAGCAACAGGGACTGATGGCTGGCACCTCGGGACAGAATATCTGCAGCCAGAGGAAAGTGGCACGAACTCTTTAAAGAGCAGGTAGCACAGATCAGTCAGTTTTGCGCTACAGAAACCGGAGATAAACACCGGCTCTATGGGCAACAAGGCTCGAAAAAGGACATACTATACAGATCAGTCAGAGGAGGACGGTTTCTTCAAAGTTCTGGCTTTGGTGCGACCTCACCACAGGCCCGGTTCTACAAGGGTGCATAAGCATTGCACCCTCAGTTTATGTGTTTGCTCAGTTGAAAAGACGAAAAGAAAACGGACAAATGCGCGCGCGTTAAGCCTGATTTATGGTTCCGCGTTAAATCGACGGCGTAGCCTACGGCGTAGGGTACGCGGCGACACGCACCGTACCTTCGCGTCCCCGCGACGCCGTAAGCTCTGCGTTGGTGCAACACAGAACCATAAATCAGCCAGTGTCCATCACTCATCTGGGTCCAGCAGGTACCTGCACCAGCAAGACGCTGCTCTCTGCTGCTCCATTAACACAAAGTAACGATGGATATTCGGAAGTGGTTCAAGCACAACCACGCCAACAAGTTTATATTTCTGGTTATATTTATTTTTGTTATTTATTTTTCTATGTTTTATTTTCTGTTGCTAGATTGTCTGATGGGTGAGGTAGTCCAGACTAAATGTAGTATTTTCTATGTTCTGCAGCGATATTGCTGCAAAAATGCACTTGAAAGACACTTTAAATATTATTGTTTGACTGGTATCATTCCACTTGAAATGACTGTCATGTTTAGTGATGGTTTTGAGCTGTATAGATAAAATTAGTTTGAATTTCTATGTTTTATTTTCAGGGTAAGAAACATCTGTTGCTAGATTGTCTGATGGGTGAGGAAGCCCAGACTAAATGTAGCATTTTCTTTGTTCTGCAGCAATATTGCTGCAATAAAGCATTTGAAATACAATTTAAATATTCTTGTTTTGCTAGTATCATTCCGCTTGAAATGATGGGAAAATGCATAATTTAGTGTTGAATAAGGTGCCAGGCATGTGCACCCCCTCTGATCTGAGGTGCAGCCCTAGTCAGTCATTTTATACAACCAGCCCTGCCTCACCACACACTTTAACTGGGCCTAGAGGCAACTTTTTGAAGTGGTTAATCCATACCAGCAGACAAATGAAACATTACAGATTCAATAGAACAAAAAAGGCAACATTTTCAAGTGCAAAGCACATTAGATAGAAATGACCTTCAGATCAGGTTTGAAATGATGGGTTTCCAGCCCTACGTCACGGTGAGACGTGGCACGGCTGCAGGATCGCCTCTGTTTGGGGGGCTGGGACTTTTAAAGCATCAGCTGAACACAAAATGCCAGAAACTTTTCCCTTTTGTGTTTAACATGCGTTTTCACGGCCGGTGAAACATTTCCAAACACAGTTGCAGCAGCCCTATGAAACCTAACGCTTGAACATCCACGGCCGCCTCGTAACTACCTTGAAATAAGCGACTTGTAAATAGTTATACGGCGTCCTCTTCTTAAACTCCAGCTCCACTTCCTCGGAGACGTGGTGCAGGGTGGGCGAGCCGAGCTTCTCCGTCTCGCAGGAGTTCACACAATCCGCCCGCCTGAGGATTTTGTGGAAGAAGCCCAGGTCCTCCACGGAGCCGAGGCCGGGCACCGGCACCCCCACGCCGGCCAGGGGCTCCCCGAAGGCGGTTTGGTTGGCGCAGCGGAGCCGGCAGCGCGCCTTCGCCTGGCGGAGCAGCGCTCTGCTGCGCAGCGCCTTCTCCATGTGCAGGATGACCGACAGCCAGTCCGCCCTGTTGTACGCTTCCACCGCCACGTCGAACAGCACGTCGTAGGGCTCCGGGAGCAGCAGCTCGCTGCCGGGGCCGGGGCCGGGGCCGGGGCCGGGGCCGGGGCCGGGGCCGGGGCTGGGGCTGGGGCTGGGGCTGGGGTTGGGGTCGGAGCGGCTCAGCCCCGCCAGGCAGAGCAGCAGCAGCGCGGTGCGGGGCTCCATGGTGCAGCGAGCAGGGCAGCAGGACCGGGACGGGGGACGGGAGGGGGCCGGCAGAGAGGGGCCCGGAGCCGGGGGAGGAGGGCCCACTGGCCCCGGGCGGGACCTCGCGTTCGGAGGTGGGGTTGAAGGGAACACACACACACCCCTCCAAACATCTGGGACTCACGCTGGAGATCATACTCTCATCTAAAGCCTGAATTATATGGTACGACGGAGTATTAGGGCCAAACTAAGACAAAAAAAAAAAATGGAAATTACGAGAATAAAGTCATAATAATATGAGAATAAAGTCGTAAAATTACGAGAATAAAGTTATAATATTACGAGAATAAAGTCGTAATATTTTGAGAATAAAGTCGTAATATTTTGAGAATAAAGTCGTAATATTACGAGAATAAAGTCGTAATATTAAATATATTATGAATATATATAACTTTATAAGATGCTCAATATTCCTCATTTTAACACAGGGAGAAGATACTCTTCCTGTTAGAGTTCTCATAAATTATATTCTCATAATATTACGACTTTATTCTCATAAATTACCACTTTATTCTCATAAATTACGACTTTATTCTCGTAATATTACGACTTTATTCTCGTAATATTACGACTTTATTCTCATAATATTACGACTTTATTCTCATTATGACTTTATTTTCGTAATTTTGCGATTTTATTCTCTTTTGTCTTAGTTTGGCCCTAATAATCAGTGGTAATATGGAGGTAGATTTGTGTCTTAATTATTCAATAAAAAAAAAAAGATTGCTTCAATCAAAAAATATATTTTCAATTGTATACATTCATACATATTTCTTCAAATCGAAAACAATATTTTCAATTAAAAAAAAAGTGTTCAAATGTAATTTTTTGGTCTCAAATATTTTTTTTGCATTCACACACTTTTTTTCTTTGTTTGAATAAGTTTTTTTTTACTGAAGTGATTTTTTTTCATTTTCTTTCTTTCTTTCCTTTTTGAAGCAACTTCTTTTTTGATTAAATGATAAAGACACAAATGTCCTACCCATAATATGGCCCAAACACAAAAAAACTCAAAAAAGTTGCTTCAAACAAAAAAACCTTCACTTCTATCAAAGAAAACATTTCCAATCAAAGAAAAACAGTGTTCAAATGCATTTTTTGGAATCTCAAATATTCTTTTGCATTCAAACACTTTTCTTTGATTGAAATCATTTTTATTGATTGAAGTGAATTTTTTTTATTGAAAATATATTTTTTGATCTTTTTTTGATTTTTTGATTTTTTTTGATTGAATAATTAAGACACAAATCTACCTCCATAGAATTATGGTTCTGCGTTAAATCGACGCAGAGCCTACAGCATAGTAACGTGTAACGCAGAACCATAAATCAGCCTTAAAGCAGGGCCTGCCCAAGCCTCCATGGGGCCCTAAGCAAAATGTGATTTTGGGGCCCTCTATTACTGCCAATAATACTGATTATTGATCATTCACGCACCCACTATAATCTTATTTCATGTTCTTCTATAGCAAAAATGTGTTGAATTTTTAAAAAAGAAAGCTATAAAGACATGATGATAGATAAGTACAGACTGGTTCCCGGGTAATGGAATGATGTCATACAGAAAAGAAACAAAAGGATGGGTACATTGAGTATTATTATGATAAACACGTGTGTATGTGTGTACAGATACATGTGTACATATGTATGTGGATATGTAATGTGCTTGTATACATGTATGTACATGTATGGATATACAGTATGTGTAGGTACGTCATAAGCAGATATGTATGCATGTATATGTGCATATGCTCTTTGTTGTTGTTAGCTATTATTCATTTGTTGTAATTCAAACATGTCACACAAAATATATTTTGAAATGTAAGAAGGGGGGGGGGGGGGGGGGGGGGTATTCACAAGCTGAGGCTTCAGCCCTGACCCTTTGGTTGTGATCTAAGTGTACATGCTTGGTGGTGACCAATACATTTTTTTTATTCATTCATTCATTCATTCATTCATTCATTCATTCATTCATTCATTCATTCATTCATTCATTCTCTGTCATTACAAATACACTTGTAAACCAAGATGTAAGAACTTTTTGTTGTGGTTAGATTGTAATCCACAGTGATTTAGACCATGGAAGAGACAACAGATTAACAAACTTGCAGAAAAATCTTTCAATTAATATTGATCAAAGTCAGGAACTGCCCCTACTGGCCACACAGAGAAGCAACAGATACAAGGTCAAAGAGCTGCACAGTTGCAGCAGTGTTGTTTCCATCATCCTACTGTCAGCCTGGCAGGTTTTTACCATCTATGGTTTTAAATCTGAAATGGAGCAAATTCAGCCACAAGAGCAGCCTGGGGTTGATTTACACTTAATATTTAAGGTGATATAGTACTAAGTGTGATACTGAGTGTCATCTACAGTGTAGGCCTACTAAAAGAAACAAAATAATCAGATGACAGATAATTTATAAACCATTTACTGTAAACACGTTATCTAGTTTATTTTTGGTTTTAAATAAACTGCAACAGCAATATGCAACAACAATTTGAAGTGGAACAACAACAATTAAATGCAAAAACAAAGTACTACAAAAACTAGAACTATAATTAAAATCACTCAACTTAGATAAACTGTACCTCGCCAATATGTTCTCCATATAAGAATACATTCAAATGTACAAAAACAGACATTAAATAGAATAAACAAACTCCTCAGATGTGAAGTGTCTTGAGCAATGCAGGGTTGAATGTACACTGAGCTCTGTAGCCGAGAGGCAGTAGTCAATATGCCAACAGTAGTCTACTCTAGTCTGTTAACATAATATTGTTTATGTATTAATATTAATTATTGTGTTTTTGTACAATAATATACCTTTGATAATGTATGAATCACCACTAAAAGATAAAATTTTAAAGAATTAACTCTTGGGCGCCCCCTAGTGGTCACGGCGCCCCAAGCAGCCGCTTAGTTGGCTTATGCCTTGGACCGGCTCTGATCTAAAGTAAAATGACACATGTACAGAACTGAAAACTATCTTTATCAACATCACCCGCGGCACACTAACTGTTTCCGCTACAGTTTATATAGTATAGTATAGTATATATTTTTATAGTTATATATTATACTTACAAGTGAGTCACTTGATGACAAGCTCAAACTTTATTTTTCCCACACAAATGTGTGTATTTCTCTCTTGAAATAATTGGAACAGTTGTTCAGAATGGTGCTTTATGTGTGCAACTGGACCTCCCACTTCACATATTCATCCGGGGAAAAAAATCCTTGCATCTTGTTCAGTGGCCTAGATCATGACTAAAACACAAATGTTTCTGGTAATCTTAGACTGTTTATTTTCTTTGTACAGAGAAAATATAAAGTGAAGTCATTTGAACATACCAACTATTGAAATTGTTCACTTTAACTTTTGAAGAACAAAGCTGCTTGATGAAGGCCTTATTGGGATGGAAAAAATCACTGTGGAAAAAGACACTGAAGCCACCTCGGTGAGAAAAAAATGCAGTACAAGAAAAAAGAGGCTTCAGAAGCTCTTCAGGTGACGGGACATGGAGCCCAATCCTCTCACCTCTGGATCCAAGTCTCCCTGCAGTTCCTCCACTGACAGATAGAGGCGCCAGAAGCCAGTCAATCTCCCCTGACCTCTGGGTTAAAATGTCTCAATCCATTGTTTTCACACCATGACAACTCTGAAGGGGGACATTTTTATAAAGCAATATATTTATTTTTAATATGATTAATTGACTGTCGCCTCAGCCAGTCGCAGTTTGTTATTACATCTTTATTTGTTATCGTCATGCTACCGCCTTTTTTTTTTTTTTTTTTTTTATTTATTTATTTGCATAATGATCACACAGTAATTTTAACATACAAAGACAAATTAAATTTGTGCAGGAGAGGAAAAGAAGCCCGAAGGGCTTATAAAAAATCCTCCCCCTCAATACAAAATCACCAAAACAAATCAATCAATAGAAAAAGAATAGAAAGGAAAAAAGAAAAGCTAAAAGAAACAAAGAAAAACACAATAAGCACACAAACAAAAAATATCCATGAAATGGCAATTTCATTTCAGTGAGAATAGCCTGTTAATTTTGCTAAACATAAAAGATACCCCACTAAGCTGGTCCTAAACATTTTTAAGGATGACGCTAACTTAAGAGATCTATCTAAACAGTTCCAAAGTTGAGGGCCATGGAATTTGATAAAGGATTGGTGACTGCAGGTACGACAAAGAGGTAAATGAAAGTTCTTCCCACCTCTAACTGAATAAGAATGATTATCTGATGATAACAGAAAAAAATTATGAAAAGTGCCTGGAATGTCTTGTTTGAAATGAATGAACTTAAACATAAACAGGCATGTTTGAAACTTGTTAATAGAAAAAATTGATAATAATTTAAATTTGCTAAATAATGGTGCAGAAGATGCTTGATGAGAAGAATATGAAATCATTCTCAAGAATCTTTTCTGAATTAAAAATAATTGGTTAAGGTACGAAGAATAAAAAGCGCCCCAAACAATGTTGCAATACGTCAAGTATGGATAAATTATACTATAATATAATATCATGAGACAGGACTGATTAACTAAGAAAGAAACTCTTCTAATAATACCATAGGATTTCATCATTTTTTTGCATACATACTCAATATGTTTTCCCCAGGACAATCTTTCATCCACTAGTACACCAAGAAATTTTACACAAGAAACTTGTTGGCCTTTCACGAAGCAACCACTCAGCTTCGGCTAAACGCGACAGTCAGGTTTGATAATACCGTTAATATGCAAACTGATATGTGTATATGTGTATATATATATGTATATATATATATATATATATATATATATATATATATATATATATATATATATATATATATATATATATATATATATATATATATATGTATATATATATATATATATATATGTATATATATATATATATATATATATGTGTATCCATACAGATAGATGCAACCTAAAATACTGTTTACAACAAACAGAGGGGAGGACCATTAGACACACCCGCAGCAGTCAATGTGGAAAGGTTTATTAAAATGCATCTTAAGAACAGTAGGCCTGAAAACATGTTTACAAATGTAAAATCACTTTAAGTTGTCTAGACGTGTCCACTTCCTGTGCAGGAAGCTGCTTCCGTGCTTTTGTGAAGTGATGGATACGAGGGGATGCACCGTAGTCCCAAGCTCGTCTCTGATGAACCCATGAACACAGATGACACAAAACCAGGACTACTGGAGTCCAATGACGCCTCGCCTGCAAAAAATAAAACACAATCACGTTTGTTTAGCCTAGCAGCCACCAGCCAAATCTAACCCCAGCTTATCAAACCGTAGCTGCATTTGATTATTATTCTACTTCATACAGACAATCACTAATGTAAACAACCTTACCTGGTGTAAAGCGGGCCTGCAGTGAGCATTTTTATCATGTCTTTATTCCAGTCCACACGTCGCCTGCAGCCACAGACGCCACCGGTTGCTCTGAAATGGTCGTGATCCCGACGGAGTCTTTTAAAACTTTAGTCCGCCGGTGGATATATATACATATATATATATATATATATATATATATATATATATATATATATATATATGTGTGTGTGTGTGTAGGCTGAAGAAGAGTATACAATCTGTGGGGTTGTCCAGTTCTTCCTATACTGTCTGTAGTTTTAACTCTAGTTTATTGAGCAGTTTATACCAAACTAACAATGAATGAAAAATAAAAAAGTATTGACATGTAAGAATATACATTATATACACAAGCAGTGACTTGTGGGGGACAATCAGTAACTCAAGAAACATTGGTTATAAAAAATACAAATAAAAACTTGTGACAGCTGCATTTAGAGAATCATAG
This sequence comes from Cololabis saira, assembly GCF_033807715.1. Classification (NCBI taxonomy): domain Eukaryota; kingdom Metazoa; phylum Chordata; class Actinopteri; order Beloniformes; family Belonidae; genus Cololabis; species Cololabis saira. The sequence continues at coordinate 42,141,851 of NC_084594.1, forward strand.
TGAAGATTATTTTTGTCAACAAAAAAATACATTAGATCAGGATTATATAAAATCAGGATTGTCTCGAAGCACCACCTTTTATATATTGAACTGTATTGAACGGTAGAAATATTGATATTTCCTCTGCAAATTAAAATTGCAGACTAAATAGTAACTTCAGACTACAAAAACATGATTGTAAAATAGTAAATACTAGTAGAGTTTATTAAATCAGGAATTAAAGTTTATTAAAAGCCGCCAAACTGCAGCTCAATGTCACATTTATTGATCGTCGGATCAGATCCATCACAGACGTTTCGCAATGTTTTGCTCGGTAAGGCTGTAACCCTGTGTGCCTGAATCTAAAAAATATAAAAAGTTCACATTAAATAACACTTAGTGAGTTGTATAAGTACTAACAAATAATGATTTAATTACTGGTCGAAAATATAAATTCCTCTTTACAGCACAGGTTCAGGTAAAAATCTCGTTTTCGTTTATTCTAGTCAGGCACAACGCTGGACAGCTATCACAGCACCGGTGTTCTGCCGATTTCTGCTACTTTGCCAAAAAATGCTACCTAATGGTTTTCTACCTTTGTAGAGCTACAATTTTATTGTTTCTCCCTATAGCCCGCTTCCCTTTCTTACAAGTGGTCCTTGTCGCTTACCAGGCCGTCATTGTAAATAAGAATGTTCTTAATGATCTGCCTGGCTAAATAAAGACGAATGACTGAATGAATATCAAATAAAGCGATAGAATTGTTTTTTTTTTCTTTTTATCGTATAATGTTCACAGAGTGTAATGCAATTCATGTCATGGGTAGTGTATTTTGAAGGATCAAATACTCAACATCCCATATTATCAATTTTACATCGTGCAAGAAATGATGTAAACTTTGAAAATCGACTGTGCGCATGCGCAGAACCACAAAGTAGCATTTTCTGGCAGGTAGCAAAGATTGGCAGAACACCGGCGTGGCTGAAACATTTGTAGTGATTTTTAGTCCGTCTTAGTTACGAAAGCAGGTGGAGGTCAAAGAGAGGCGACCAAACTCGACCAAACTCCACTAAAGTCGCTTTTCTCCCCGGCGAGAGGAACCAGAGAGGGAATCATGGACAGGACCGTGAGTCTGCCCAACCAGCCCGACAAAACCACGACCGGTAACTAAACCTTTAAAACCTTTAATCTCACTCCGTCTGCGACAACTCACTCCATTCATCAGTACAATGTCACTTTTAGAGCCACTTTTGTTTACCTTGACTCATTTAACTCTGTTAAACTCTGCGTAATACTACTTTTAGCCTGGTTATGGTAGATTGTGCCGTAGCAGCTGGACGAAGCTTTATTGTGATGTTTACAAGGTTGAGCTTTATAGTTGCTCACATGTCAGTGTTGAAGTGAACAAACCTACTGCCCGGTTAAAATTATTCTAGCAAAAAAGTTATTATAGGGTAATAAAAAAATCAAAGCTTAAAAAAAAAAGGTTATTATATACTAGATCACGTGTATTTGTTAAAGATCCTGTTGTGTAAGCCTGAATAGTTCACTGTTACTTAACTTGCTGTTAAAGGGAACAGTACAGTGAAAGTAAAGTCTGCTTTAGTGTTGTTAATGTACGTATTTGACACTCCATAATCCCATAATCAGCTATTAATGGCACTGAGCAACGGGAACTACTGGTAATCAATAAATCAGGTTAAAACTAGATTATATCTGCGTTACATCAGGAAAACACGAGATGTGGAAATGATCGATAATGTATAAACTAATACTTATGCCTAAATTTAGACACTAAAAAACACAAACAAATAAAAAAGAAATGTGCTATTTTCTATTCCAGCAACATTGTTTTATTTATGAAAAAAGAATGAAACAAAACAAGCTCATCACCTACATTCCCATCTGATTTGCAAAATTGATTATTTCCATTTAGGGCGTGAATATATAGCACTTGGTAAATAATGGTCTATAATTCTCTGCAATTTTTTTGTCTTTGGGATACTGGTAATGTACAAGTTGAAATTTCGATAATGATATATTGTTGATATACTGAGCAGCTGCTTAGGATTTGTGTAACTTCCTGGCTGAAATGCTGTGTAGCATGATGGTATTTATTTTAATTGAAGTTTTGTGCTTGTTACTTTAATACACTTCTTATGTATAAAACGTTAAAGAGAAATGTGCACTAACAGCTGCCAGCGGAGCAGTAAGTTGATCTGCAGGACTGTGGTGTAAGTGTACGTGTGCTCGTTGCAGTGACGCTGGTTGAGAGCAGCCAGGCCCCGAGCGGGCTGGAACTAGTCAGCTCCTACCAGACACACCGGGTGGGAGATCCCATGGACCTGGTGTTCCTGGCGGAGCAAGTACAAAAGGTCTGCTGCTTCTCTTTTTTTTCTTCTTTTTTTTTTTTAATTCTCTTTTTATTTAGAACAGCAGGATTCCATCTTACACGTTTTTACATTCAATCTTTAACTTAAATGATTTTGTCCCTACTGTCCTCCAGGGATTTTTTTATGAACAGTAATCAGAAACAATAAAAGAAAAAAAAAAAACAGGGAGCGCACCCATGTTTACAATCATTACATCACATAAAAAAATAGTTCACATGAAATCAGATGTGATTGGTTTCACATCACATACTCAGTCCATTTGGACCAGATCTTATAAAAGTTTTCTTTCTCAACCTTGAGGGAGGAAGAGATCTTCTCCATAACATAGATCTCATAGATGATCCCAATCCAGTCGTCGATAGTGGGGGGTTCTACTTTTAACCATTTCCTTGTAACACATTTCTTACTGGCTGCCAACAGTGTAGTCAGCAGTTTTTTGTCTTTTACATTCCATATTTCGAACATTATGTCTCCAAAAAATAATGTTTCACAATTCAATGGCATGGTCACATTAAATATATTTTCCACATGCATCTGTATCTCCTTCCAAAAAGGTCTTATTGCTTGGCAGTCCCAAAAAATATGGAAGTGGTTAGTTCCTTTAGACCCGCATAGTCTCCAACAGGCATCCCCGCTGCCCTGCCCTGATATCATTTTTGAATGGGTGTGATAAAAAATCTTGTTATACTTTTCCAGCAGAACTCCCTCCAAGTATTTGACCCAGTTGAGATCCATTGTAGTTAGCATATTCTTTCCCAGCTTTTGTGTGTGATTATTACCCTTGCTGCTTCTCTTTTTTAACTTAAACGACAACGTTAAATGTCACAGTTTTGACTTTCTTTTGTCTTTTTCAGGGAGATGATTTCGTTAAAGCCAATGCTGGTAACAAACTGACGGTGATCGCAGATCAGATCCGATACCTGCAGGAGCAGGCGAGAAAGGTGCGAGCATCTGCAGAAGCTTGTGCCTGGAAATGTTCACATGTGGATGGTTTTTGAGTTTCAGTCATTTGCCTCTCTCCTTCCAGGTGCTGGAAGAGGCCAAAAGAGATGCAGACCTCCACCATGCCGCCTGCAACATCGTGAAAAAACCAGGCACCATGTACTACCTCTACCAGCGGCCGTCGGGACAGAAATACTTCTCCATCATATCCCCGAAGGTTGGTGTAATTACTGGTCTTGAGGAACCAGTTTCAGTGTTATAAGCAGGAGGAGTTTCACCCCCCTGTAAAGTAGCTGTCATGTAACATGTCCTAGGGGCACTTCCCTCAAAGAATGCATGGCAGTTAAGTTTTTGGATGTGATGTTAGTATTTGATGTTCAAAGTTCATGTAACTCTGACGGGGGCTGATACATTTCCAGGACGCTTCACGTCTGGCTGGTTACGGCAGAGCTGTGTGCTAAGTGAGGGTTAAATGCTGCTAAAAGGGATTTCATGTATGTTTTCCCTTGAATGAGACTTCAGAGAAGTCAAGAAGAATAACATTGTTTATTTCAGAATCAAAGAATTGTTATTTTTTTATTTAAATGAAGTAGCCCCTCATCTGCCCTTCATTTTATTAGAAAACTGAAAAATATCATTGACAGTTTAAATCCAAAAAAGCATTCAGTTTGCTCTTCCTCTTTATCACCTTTTTTTTTTTTTTTAATAATTTCAACTCTGGAATAAAAACAGTTTTGAAACAATATTAGACATTAGAAAAGACAAATGCTGAAAATGTATTTTGTTGGTGTCTAAATTCACCGATTTACAGGACTGTCTCAGAAAATTAGAATATTGTAATTTTCTCAACTGAAATATTGAAAGCCTTTTATTATTTTAATATTGCTGATCATGGCTTACAGCTTAAGAAAACTTAAATATCCTATCTCAAAAAATTAGAATATTCTGGGAATCTTAATCTTAAACTGTAAACCATAATCAGCAATATTAAAATAATAAAAGGCTTGCAATATTTCAGTTGATTTGTAATGAATCCAGAATGTATGACATTTTTGTTTTTTTAATTGCATTACAGAAAATAAAGAACTTTATCACAATATTCTAATTTTCTGAGAGTCCTGTATACTTGATTCATGCTTTGTTTCCTCGGAGTCTCATTATGGCATACTTGTTCTGTCTTCTTTGAAGGAATGGGGGCCGAGCTGCCCTCATCAGTTTATCGGTGCGTTCAAACTTCAGTACGACATGTCCTGGACCCCGGCGGAGGAGGTGGAGAAGAGAGATGCAGACCTCGCCATCATGGACAAACTCCTCAGCCACCAGACGTCCTTACCACCCAACCCGGGACCCAACTTCAAGGGCCTCACTGAATAAAATGTTGGGAAACAAGAACTACCTGGGCCAAAAAAAAGGGTTTATAAAAAGGACAACTATGAGGTGGAGGTTATGTAAAGTCTTACTGGGCGTCCCGGTCCACGCAAGGATCGGAACTGAGTGTTTCTCCAGTGGGTGTGTCAGTGACTGTGCCTTCTTTTTTTTGGTACATAAACCAGTTTATCACTCTGAAAACATGCCAGAGCTTTTGAAAGCCTGTTCACAGGCATTTGAACTCTTATTTTAATGTTTTAGCAGACCATGTCCACAACATTAAGTTTGAACGCTGCTCAGCTGAAGTTTAAGTCTCTTAAATGTTGCATATCTAAACATATTATCACAGCCGGCTGTCGGCTAGTGACGTGAAAGTGTATATTTATCATCAGGATGAAAATAAAGAGCAGCACTGGTTGCTGGTCAGTGCCGTCGCCTCACAGACAGAAGGTGTTTGCATGTGCTTGTGACTGTTTATTATATGTGTGTGTATATATATATATGTATGTATGTATGTATATATATATAACATATATATAACATATATATATAACATATATAATATAATATATATATATATATATATATAACATATATATATATATATAACATATATATATAACATATATATATATATAACTTATATAATATATGTAATATATAAACATATATTATATATATATATAACTTATATAATATATGTAATATATAAACATATATTATATATATATATAACTTATATAATATATGTAATATATAAACATATATTATATATATATATATATATAATATATATATATAATATATATATAATATAATATATATAATATATATAAATATATATAAAATATATATATAAAATATATATATCCATCCATCCATTATCTATACCCGCTTTATCCCTTGCGGGGTCACGGGGGTCTGCTGGAGCCTATCCCAGCTCATTTCAGGTGAGAGGCAGATATATAGATATATATATATAAATAAAATATATATATATATATATATATATATATATATATATATATATATAAAAAACATATATATATAAAACATAAAATATATATATATATGTCTATGTCTTTAAGGTTCCTCGCGGTCCAAAAACAAGCACGTCAGGTTAATCGGTGACTCTAAACTGTGTATTGATGTATGTAGGGATGTCTACGAGTATAGAGTATAAATGAAAAGAGAATAACAAGGCTGTCCTGTGAATACATCGCTGCAGAGCATATCTTTAATATTTCCTGCAGGCCTTTAACCCATCATCACCGTGTCAGGATTCCTGCTCAGCTCAAATCAGTTTTGTGCTTTTATTAAAAGATATCAAACATGTCTATCTTTGGTAAATAAATGACAATAATTAACTTCACATTTTTAATTTCAAATCAACACAAATTAATGCAATAACTATTTTAAGTTCAGTGTCCTGCAGAGTTATTTCACGCTGGTGAAATCCACATTAAAAAGGCAACTTCGGGTGTTTTTGACTTTTAAAAATGCGTCAAACTGCAGCGGCGGTCGGAGGAGCGTGGTCCGGGGCCGACGTGACGGCCAGCAGGTAGCTGTTCACGTGAGGCAGGAGCCGCCAGTCGTTGGTGGCGATGCTGAAGTGCACGGCGTCCTCGTCGGCCCTGATCCTCAGCAGTACGTGGGACTGCGGCGGGAGGAAGAGCAGCACCTTCACCTCGTCTTCACAGGACGGGTCCGGCACCAGGAAAGCGGGGAAGTGTTTCCCCACCAGCGCCCGTAGAGCTGCGTCCGTCAGCTGGCAGCAGAAGAGGCTGAGGGCGCAGTCCCCGGCCTCGCCGCTCAGTTCCTCCCACAGCTGCTGGAACACGCTCAGCCGGCTGGCCGGCCCCCAGCTGACGGGCGCCGGCAGAGCCTGGAAAGTCTGCTGGAACGCCACGTGGACGTCCGGCAGGCTGCTGGTCCACGTCAGCCCGTCTCGCGTGGTGAAGATCGCCTGGACGCGGAGGGTGGTGGGGTAGGGCAGCCGGGGCGTCAGTCTCAGCTCCACCACGGGGGCCGCTCTTTCCCTGAAAACGCACGGCACGCTGACGTCCTGCAGGTCTCGGTAGGATTCATCCGTGAGGCTGAAGTGGAGGCGGATGCTGAAGAGCTGGTCGAAACGGGGGTCGTCGGCGTCCACGTGGGTCAGCTGAAATCTCAGGGTGATTTGTGAAGCAAAGCCGGGCTCGCTGAACTGAGCCCTGTAGGCGTCCAGCGCGCCGCCGGCCTCGTCAGAACACTCCTCCGCCTCCGCCTGGGTCACATCCAGGGCTGGAGGCGCGTCTGGGGCCGTGGAACCGGCCTCACGCAGCCTGAGGATCGTTTTCCCCGTCTGGTGGACGGTCAGCGCGCTGGCCAGCCCCTCGCTCTCGGCCATGAGGCAGGACAGCGTCCGCTTCTTCACCTGCTGCCCGCTAACGCCGCCGCTCACGGGCTGCTCCATCACCGCCACCAGCTTCTCCTGGGACAGCGTGGTGAGGAGCGAGTAGTACAGGCGGGCGCGGTCCTGCACGTCTATGTCCCTGTAGTTGCAGCTGAGGTGCTGCAGGACGTCGGCCAGGGGGAGCAGCAGCGTGTTGAGGCTCGGGTGGACGAGCAGGCGGCGGCAGACCCCGAGCACGCCGTTCCCCAGGCGCCAGTCGCCGCCGCCGCACAGTGAGGACGCCGCCGGCGCGACGATGCCGGACAGGAAGCCGAGGGTGCCGTGCTGGGGGATTTCCCCCTCCTCCGCCACGCGAGCCAGCGTCTTCAGGTGCCAGCCGAGGTCCCGCAGGGTGAGCCGGCCCAGCGGGGCGCTGATGACAGCCTGCTGCAGCGCCTTCAGGAGCCCCAGGGCCCAGTCGCACCCGGGCAGGCGGGCCTGGGTCTGGTCGGCCAGGTTGATGAGTTGCGGGGCCAGCTGGGGCTGGCGCAGGTAGAGCCGGCACAGCCGCTCCACCAGGCCGGCGGCGTAGCGCTCCACGCCGTGGAAGTGGGACAGGAACAGGAAGCTGGCCCTGAAGAAGGTGACGACGATCTCTCTGCTGCCCCCGCTCTCTACGATGTGCAGCAGGGAGGTGAGGTGGTCGTAGAGGTAGGCCAGCCCGCGCCCCACGTCCCCCCCGGCCCCGTCCCCCCCGGCCCCGTCCTCCTCCCCCCCGTCCTCCTCCAGGTGGACCAGACACAGCAGGTGGAGCCGGGCCAGCAGGGTGGCGCCGTCGTTGAACACGGTGGGCAGCAGAGCCGAGGCCAGCTGCTGCGTCAGCAGCAGGGGCAGCGCCTCGTCGCCGTCGCCGCAGCCGATGGGACGGTTCTCCGGGAAGTGCGCGATGCAGTCCATGTAGAACAGCTTCTCCGGCGTGCTCAGGAGCGGGTGCTGGGAGAGAACCACCAGCCGCTTCAGCATGAAGGCCTCGTCCTCGGCGCTGAACAGGCTGTCGGTGAAGGCGCTCTTCAGGAGCAGGGTGGTGTGGAGCAGGCAGACCTGACGGGGACAAGCACAGTCACCGGATCAACATCTGGGACCTCAGAGGCCGCGGTTAAACACTGAAAACCTTGTTGTGGTAACAGATACACGGACAGATGATCCGTTTCATTTGTCACGATACAGTTTAAGGGTTTTTTCTCCCACTCAGGGAGTTTTTACCTGCCACTGTTTACGTTATGTTTAGGGCTGGGGATCGATTCAAATGTCAAGAATCGATTCGATTCTGATTCTTAAGATTCAGAATCGATTATCAAGATTTGATCCGATTCGATTCCGATATTGATTTGGGTTAGTGTTATTAAAACTGTTTTTGGAGCTGTTGCATGAATTATATGACTGTGATGCTGATAGAATTGCTTTCAAAAACATTGCGGGGCAGAATTACCAAACAGATCCAGGGCAGCAAACAGAGGCCGTATGAAATCGCTTTTATTTTTTCCCCAATTTCATTTTAATTTTTTCCTATTTTTTTTTTCCTAATTTTTGGTCTATTTCGGTTTAAAATTTTGGAGAATTCGGTTTTTAGCATATTATGCAAATGTAACCCCATAACAGTATATAAAGTAATGAAATATAGACAATTTATGCAATTATAACTGAAAACTTTAATGTTTTCATACCTTTAAACATATTTAAAGGCAAAAACATGGTACCAATTATTCTTGTGTCCAAAAAAACATTCCTTTTTTGGGCATAAACAAAAAAATACCAAAAGTTCTAATGTAATGATGAAAAAAAAAAAAAAAGCGATCTTTAGACATACGGATCGATTTTTAGGAATTAATATGAGAATCGATTTACAATCGGAAAGTCGATTTTTTCAACACAGGCTTAGTTATGTTTATGTAATAATTACTCGGGGTCGTGTTCTGGGTCTCTGGAAAGATCCTAGAGACAACTTCTGTTGTAATAGACGCTATATAAATAAAACTGAATTTAATTGAATACCTGAATGAACCAACATTGACTTTTTGCGAGGAGTTAGTGGCTTTAAGACTTTAACTACACTGACTATTGTGTTTGATGTAACTTGTTTTGAAATTTATTGAGGGCTGCATGTTGTGGAAAATATCAACTTTGGAGAAATTGAGCAATAACAATACATAACTGCAATAAATGAGACCTTAAAAGGAACCAAAGGCAGCTCCTTTGGCAACCTGAGCAAATAGTAAAATAGATGATGTGATGTGGCACCAACCTCGCTGGTTCCCAGCAGCCGCAGCAGCTGAGCTCTGAAGATGGCTGGGGGGATGCCAGGCACCATGGCAACCACCTCGATCAGCCTGTGCAGCAGGGCGGCCTGGCACAGCGGGGTGAGCAGGTAGGACTCTTCCAGCAGGGAGGACAGCACCGCCCGCAGCTCCTTACAGTCCGGCCCGGTGTGCAGGGTGGGCACGGCGCCCATCGGCCCCAGCAGGAGGGACGACAGTCCGGCTGAACCGCTGCCGTTCGTCGGACCCGAGTCCTGCTCTGCTTCCCAAGCCAGCGGGGCGTTTCCCCCCAGGAGAGCCCGGAGGTGCTCCGGCCCCGCCCCGGCCTGCTGGGTCAGCTCGTGCACGGCGTTCCTCAGCACCAGCGCGTGCAGACCCGCGTAGGCCTGGTGGAGCCGGGAGCTCTCCTGCTGCCGGAGCCCGTCCAGGAGCTCCAGGCGCTGGCTGAGGAGCCCCGGGCAGCAGCGCTCCATCTCCCGCAGGCACTCGCAGGCCGTGGCGCGGAGCCCCCCGCCCTGGGGGTCCTGGGCCACCTGCAGGAGCAGCTCCAGGAAGTCCCGGGATGCAGCGAGGTGGCCGCTCGTGCAGGGGGAGCAGACGAGGACGCAGGTGACGGCCACCAGGAGCTGGCAGCGGAACTCGACGGCCGTGGGGGGACACTGGGCGAAGACGGCGCTGAGCTCCAGGGCCGTGTCCTCCGCCGAGGAGGCTGAGGGACACAGCAGGGCCGGGTGCTCGCACAGCGGGGACAGCAGCAGCACCTGCACACCGCGGGGACACACGGTCAATGATGAATAAGGATTTTCAACAGGTCAGTTTTAAAATAATAAAAAAAAAGAATATCTATTGCAGTAGTTCAAACATTAAGAATGTTGTGTACACATAAATTCATATACAAATTTTAAATTAAGTGATTTCTGTCTAGATGAGTTTTTTGTCAAGATGAATTGGCACTAGCCTTAAAAAAGGTCATGTGGTGCAACCATGATTCATATTAAAATTAATTAATTTCCTTAACATCTTTTTTTTTACAAGTTTTCAGTATTATACAAAAATTGTTTTTTTAATGGTCGTATTTGGTGATATTTCATAAAATGGACATCATCAGTCAAAGTTTTAAAATAATTACAAATAAGAAATGTATATCAATGATGGAGATTTTCAATCCCTAAACTGTCACAAATATAATTTTAATTTTATGCGAAATATTATAAAGTTTGTCACACCAAGGTTTTGTTTCTTTTATGAATGTATTTATTATTTTTATTTATTCTAATTTTCTTGTTGATGATGATGCATGACTGTGCTGCTGATGTAGCACAGGTTGTGAACTGTAATGTCTGCCTGTTGTATATTGTTTGCAAACTTTCAATAAAACTTTCACCAAAAAAAAGTGGATACCTGAAACGACAATTGTGGATAGGAAGAATGTAATTGTAGATATCTGAAATGCTCTTTTTGACTAGGAAGAATTAAATGGAATTGCGGATATCTGCAACACACATCCAGTCTAGCTGTCTCTGCGTTAAATCGACGCAGAGCCTACGCCGTACGGTGTGCGTCGCCGCGTACCCTACGGCGTAGGCTCTGCGTCGGTGTGACGCGGAACCATAAATCAGCCTCTAACCGGCTCTACCTTGAGGCCGGACGCGGCTCGGTCGTCCCGCAGCTCCCGCAGCAGCTCCGCCAGGAAAGAGTCCGCGCTCGTCCCGGACAGGAAGCGCCGCGGCCCGCGGAGGAAGGCCGAGATCCTGGCGCTCCAGCCGGCCGCCATGCTCGCTCACTCCCGACAACAACAGCTTTCAAAACAGATCACATTCCGACATGTTTTGTGTCAAATTAAAACAGAGTGTTCTTCTTCTGCAGCTGCCGCGCCGAGTTCACCCCTGATGCTGATATCCGTGTTGTGTCACGTGAGAATGTAAGACTCTGACGCCACAGCGCCCCCTGCTGCCTACAGTGGGAACTGCAACACGTTTCCCTTCATTCTCAGAATCTGAGGCAGGTTTATTTGGCCAAGTCAGGTCAAACAAGGGAATTTGACTCGGTAATTTTCGCTCACTGTACAGTAAATAGGCAAATGACAGCTCTTATTAACAATGTATTTATCTTTTTATTAGTCAGTTGTTTATTTACATAATGTATAAGTATAGACGCAACAGCTGAACTTACAGACAAAGTTTGAAAATGGGCATAACAAGATCATACCTGTCAAGTTTCCGCAGCTGTCCAACCGGCCCAACCGATGTCCAGTTTCCCTTACATTTTAAGACAAGAAATCCAAAATAACTATCTGTCAACCACTTACAAACTACAAATATGTGCTCAGAATCTGACAGGCCGACCTTTGGTGACACTGCAATGCTGTGGACATTGTTATGTAATTCCTATAATAGATTCTAAATTAAAACACAAATGTGAATTGAAGCACATTTATTTATTTTAAATATGTCCAGTTGATATACACATTGATTGTTTTCAAGTGAAACATGTGCATTTCCTTTTAATTTATAATTTTCACTGACTGATGACACACCCAGGGTACAGCAAAGGGCAGTTCTCGTGAGGCAACTGACCATTCAGTTTGGAGAGGCACAGGAATGCTTTTAAAAAAATATTATATTATAAAACGGGAAATTTACGGGAAAATTACTAATACGGGAAGACAGAGGGAAAGAGGGGTAAAATACAGTAGTTTCCCGGCCAAAACAGGAGACTTGAGAGGTATGAACAAGATATTTTGTTATGGGATAGTTGGCATATGAAGCTTTATTTTAAATTATATTAAGTATGGAGGAGTATCAATCCTATGTTTACTTCCCTTTCCTTTTCTTAAAGCCCAGCCTTTTTATTATATATTTTTGAGAATGTAAACTTCCCGCTGTACAACTAAACGTGCTTTTTAAATAAAGTGAATTATTCCAACAGAAACAGACGTGACAGATGTGTTATACGCCCTTTCTCCGGTAGAGGGCGCTACTCTGTCATCTAACTGACAAAATAAACGCAGCGAAGAAGAAGAAATCGACCAATCAGATGCAAGGAAGTTAAGGCGCCGATTTATGAAGACGGAGGAGTCTTCGTTACCAAAACAAGTGCTCTTTGCATCGGATTTTGCGGGCTTTACGGAGAAAAATGAGTGAAAACACTTTCCCCGTGTATACGGCGGACGCCATCGTGAACTTTTACCGAGCTGAAGTTCTCACGGGGCAAGAAGCAAAACACTTCACGAAGGGCGACCTGGCTCCTGCTCCGAAGGTAAAAAAAACAGATAAAAGTCCAGAATAACGTCCCCGACAACAGCCGGGCTGCAGAGACCAGATACGAGGCACATGGGACAGTATACGCTTTTAGGTTCTCTTAATGAAGAGTAAAGCAAATGTTTGAGTGGGCGTTACCAAAATATACACATTATACATATCACGTTCACTAGTTATTAAAATTTAAAAAAGAAACTATTTGTACGCCTTGCTCCAAATAAAACCCCCGGGGCTGTAGTTTGTAAGGATGAGCAACTGCGGTCCAGTCAGCCGTCATTCGTGTTTACTGGTCAAATCAGCCGCTCCTACATTTTCATGTGCGCTCATATTTCAGTATTTACGGTAAATGAATGAATTCGGCTCAGAAACGGAAAGATATGAAGTTCTGAGTTTGAGGTAATGCAGATGTGTTTTTTTCCTATATTTCTTTAATTACCTTGAATACACCCATGCTTCTACCGTAATATTTACACACTCTTACTATAAAAAGAAAAAATGAAACACTTGTTTCTTTTCCTTCAGGTTCTGAGTTGCAGAGACTATAAAAATGAATTCTTCCATAATTTCACCTAAATACCTCGTATACCTCTCTTCACAACTACAATCACATTACAAGCACAGTCAATTCCAAACAATTGAACTGTACAAATATTTAATATTAGGGTGTAAACTTCAAACATTTTACTTTTCTACAAAGGTCAGTTGCCTTTTTCAAGTGTCAAGTGTTTTTCAGGTCAAGTGGGATAATACTGTCTCTGCTCCAATGGGGTCCGTCAAGGAGGAATTTTATCCCCTATTCTTTTTAATGTATATATGGATGACCTTTCAAGACAGTTAAATGAATGTAAAACAGGCTGTATTGTGGGAGATCATGTTGTTAATCATCTCATGTACGCTGATGACCTCTGTCCATATGCTGCTAGGTGACAACAACTGTTAAGAATATGCACACAGTATGGCAGGAAATTTGATATTAAATATAACACCAAAAAAAGTAAGGTCATGGTCGTGAGATCTACAAGAAGTTGTTTTTTTCCTGCCTTCCACCTTTCAGATGGCTAGTTAGATATGACTAAGGAATTGAAATATCTTGGACATGTCTTCTCAGATGATCTTATGGATGACAGTGACATCCGCCGTCAATACTGTAAATACAGGCCAATACTTTGTTGAGGAATTTTTTTAAGTGTTCTACAGATGTTAAATGTGCTCTGTTTGGGGCTTATATCACCCCGTTATATACAGCTCATCTCTGGTCTTCTTACAGAGTGAAAAGTATGCAGAAGCTTAGAGTGGCATATAAAGATGCCATGAGGTTGCTGCTCCGTGTTCCTAGGTGTCACAGTGCCAGCCAGTTATTTGTGTCCTCTAATGCAGGGGTTCCCAACCTTTTTTGAGCCAAGGACCAGCAGAAGTATAAACAAAAAGCTCAGGGACCGGTTGACAATTTATGTCAATTTTAATAAACATTTTAGAAAAAAACTATGCATTTTAAAATGCAGGCTATCATCAGCGACGTTAGCTGATGTTGTGGCCTTTAAAACTTGCTTCTGCAAATGTAACTCACGTTTTTTCCTTTCGAAAAAATCCACTGGTTTGTCTTTGAGAGAAGGATGTTTTGTATTTAAGTGTCTTTGAAGCTTGGATGGCTTCATTGCTTCGTTGGCGAGCGTTTCTCCACATAAAATACATAGTGGGTTTGGCGCCTCCAAATCGCCCGTTGCAACAATCCGTATTTTATATACATAATGTCGTACTTGCGATTAAAGCTTTTGCTTTTCTTTTTGGTAGGATTTTCTACTTGTTCATCACCATTTCTTTTACTCGAACAACCAGTAAAGAAACGGCTCATGGAGGTTTGCTGAGGTCCGCTCATCTCTGCAGCTGACTGAACCTAACCTGCATACAGCACCTGTGCATGGCGCTGTTCAGTCCGGTCGGGTACCAGAACTTATTGTCCGCCAAGCCATGACAGGGCTGCCACTCAAAGAAACACATTTCGATTTATACAAGTTTTGGATGAAATTATATGACAAAAAAATGCAAAAATTGTTTTCTTAAATTTAGTATGAGGTTGCTTTAATTATGTGGCAAATGATAATAAACACGAGAAAGATGGGTACTTCAATGAAAAATAGATATTTTATTCAACTTTGCTGCTGTTCATACAAAAAGTAAATAAAAAACAACAATTTTTTTTCAAAGATTTTCACTTGAAATAAGTAGAAAAATCTGCCACTGGAACAAGATTTTTTTGCTTGTAATGAGAAGATAAATCTTGTTCCACTGGCAGATTTTTCTACTTATTTCAAGTGAAAATTGACTTGAAACAGGTGAAAATTGTCAAATGAGTTATTTTTCTGGTGTTATTTTTCTGGTGATGACTCTAAATGTTGAAATAGCAGTAAAACCACATTCATTGATGAAATGACATAAGGGATGGAAAGGGGGGATGGCAATTTTACAGGGGGATGATTTGGACTTTTTTTATTTCACGGGGGATTATTCTGACCGTTTTTATTTCGGGGGGGATGATTTGGACCGTTTTTATTTCAGGGGGGGATGATTTGGACCGTTTTTATTTCAGGGGGGGGATGATTTGGACCGTTTTTATTTCAGGGGGGGATGATTTGGACCGTTTTTATTTCAGGGGGGGATGATTTGGACCGTTTTTATTTCAGGGGGGGATGATTTGGACCGTTTTTATTTCAGGGGGGGATGATTTGGACCGTTTTTATTTCAGGGGGGGATGATTTGGACCGTTTTTATTTCAGGGGGGGATGATTTGGACCGTTTTTATTTCATGGGGGGATGATTCTGACCGTTTTTATTTCAGGGGGGGATGATTTGGACCGTTTTTATTTCAGGGGGGGGATGATTTGGACCGTTTTTATTTCAGGGGGGATGCTGGCTTTAGTTCTTCTGAGGAGGAGACGAGCAGCAGCAGCAAGGAGGGTCCATGAAATCCTCATGAGAAGACTTGAGAAGATTTGGGGGAATCCAGGCTCGTTGGAGCTACAGCTCCATGATGACCAGGTCTATTTCAGATTGAACAGGGAGCAGTTTGACAGCCTGTTGGGGAGTGGGTCCTCAGCAGGATGACAACCACATTCTCTCCTATTGGTCGCACCGAGATGCCCTCACAGCGCGATGAAATTAAAAAATGTTCAATTCAGACGCAGGCAGGTGAAACGCCCGTGGCAGGTGGTCTCTCGCGCGCCGCCAAGCTCGCCAGCAGAGCGGTCCACTCTTGCGCTGCGGCAGTATACACAATGAATGGGAAAGCCGGCGGCGGTCGCCGCTTTGCGCCCTCCTGAAAGGGGCTTAATACTGTTGGCCCCTGAAGGTTACATTTGGCCCCATAATGGCCCCTGTTTCAGAAAAATCCTAGAACCCCCAGTGCCAAGTTTTGTTACCCGCAACTGCGCTGACACGCAAAAAAAAGAAAAGCTGCTGAGACCCTGTCGTGCAGCGCTGCTCTCGGCAGAGATTGTATGAGGTGAAGTGAAGTGAGATGCCTCACTCCATTGGGAAAAAGTGACAATTTTGATTATCGCTTTTTTGTCGACAACGTCGGCGAATCATTGCAGCCCTAATTATGATCGGAACACAAGCCATTCCACGGCCCGGTAGTAACGGCTCTACGGACCGGTACCGGTCCGGGGACCGGGGGTTGGGAATCACGGGTCTAATGTACCAACATGTCAGGCAGCACTGTTACGAAAGCTAATGTTTAATTTTATGTGTCGACTGGATCTGACATAAAATAGCATCATTATGGCCTTACCCAGCCCTATGATGGGCTATCGGTTCACATCCACGCTTCCAAAGCACTGGATGATAGCTTGCACCTTTTTTATGTACAGTGATTGAATGTTTTTTTTTTTAAGTATGTAATGGTTGTGTGTTTGTGTATGTTGGATGTGTGTGGACCTTCTGAGTCCATAATAAAGATGATGATGATTATTATTATTATTATTATTATTATTATTATTATTATTATTATTATTATTATTATTGTTATTATTATTATTATTATTATTATTATAAAAATGAATAAATCCATAATTTCACCTAAATACCTCATATATCCCTCTGCACAACTACAATCTACAAGCAAAGTCAATTCCAAACAATTTAACTGTACAAATATTGAAATATTAGGGTGTAAACTTCAAACATTTTACTTTTCTGCAAAGGTCAGTCGCCTTTTTCACTTCAGGCGAAAATATCTGCATTATCTCAAACTCAGAACTTCATATCTTTCTGTTTCTGAGCCGCTTTCATTCATTTGCCGTAAATACTGAAATAGGAGCGCACATGAAATTTAGGAACGGCTGATTTGACCATGCAAGTACGAATGACGGCTGGCTGGACCGGAGTGGATGAGCAGCAGAGTTTAGTAAGCCGGTTACGCCCACGAGAAAGTTGCCTGCAACTAATGCTGCCATCATGTTGTTTCAAACAATGGCAGACTTCAATCCACCAAACAACTTGTTTGGTGGATTGAAATCTGAAGAAACAACACACATTGGCAATTTAACAATTGATCCATTTAACAAACGGAGGGTTCATACGTTTTGAAAAAACCTGGAAAAGTCATGGAATTTGAAAATGTAATTTTCAAGGCCTGGAAAAGTTTTGGAAACATAAGTTCACCCCAAAAGTTTTGGAAAAGTCATTGAATTTATTTTTCTCACTTAATGACAACATTTAGTAATAACAGCCTATAAGGTAGATTAAAAATTGATCAATAAATATTTCGTATAGAAAAGTCTTGCGCGTTCTCACGCGTGACGTGCCGAGCATCTTGCGCATCTTGCAGATCGGTTATTATTACAGTTATTACAGTTATATTAGATTACTATACAATATAACTACACCATAGTGCTGGTATATCAGTGTTAGTTTAAACAAATGTTTATTTTGTATAAAACCACAATTGTCATTAGATCTCCACTGTAGTGACTTTTTACATAGTTGTATTCCTATATTTCATTCATACATTGATGTTTTAGAGGTCATGGAAACTTGCTGCCAAGTCATGGGAAAGTCATGGAAAAGTCATGGAAAAGTCATGGAAATGTGTTGGTTAAAATGTGTATGAACCCTGCAAACAGCAGCCTGTTTGGGGATGGATCCCATTCTGCAACCAGCTTTTGTCCCAAATCAGCCAACATGGTCGTGTTGGTCACTCTGACACAAACAGCTCTCCCAAGCTGATCCACAAGTGTCCAGTGGGGTTGACGTCTCCATCCTCTCCCCTCCCAGATTGTGGAGGTGGTCTCTGATAAACCCGCTCTGTGTGGGGGGAGCGTTGTCATCCTGGAGGATAGAGTTCACTCCCAGACTGTGGAGATATGGGATCACCACTGGTTGCAGAATCTCATCTCCATATCTCTCTGCATTGAGATTGCCGTCGATGATGACGAGCCTCGTTTTTCTAGTGAGGGACACTGCCTCCACCAAAAGTGCTGAAGGCAGAGTCAATAGCAACAGCAAAATAAACTGTTTGGCACTCGCAGAAAAGATCTGGCAGATTTTTCATGGGTGCAACCCTCAAATTTATCTCTGCTGCTCATCCCACAAATGGACGTTCCTGACAAATGTGGCTCCAATTAAAAGGGAAACAAACTGGCTTTCCAGTAGTATCAGATTTATTTTCAAGAAGCATCGTTACAACAAAGAAATGATCTACCAAAACCACATTTCCTTACTTTTATGCCAAGTTTGTATATATGTATAAAGGATTGTTAGCAAGCAAAAGGCCAAACGGGAAGGTTTTGGGCATCAGGGATTTGGGAGAAACAGCAATTTCTGCTAAATCTGAAACTACTGAATGAATGGATGTATGTAGACGCCTGCAGAGGAAACATTAAATGTTTGAATTGAATTGAATTGGTCCATGAATTACCCTTTGTCTGGTGCCACCAAATTAAATACTTGTTCTTCTCGTACAATTGCATAAGTAAAGTCTTCTGTCACATTCAGATCAGCCCTCCTTATTCACCATTGTTACTTATATTTATTTATAGCATCCAAAGCTGCTTCTTCATTCATCAGTTTTCCGTCCTAGTCAGGGATGTGAGTGATGTCTGTCCCTGTCCTCGGGTTCAAGGCAGGGAACAACCTGGGCACTCATCAGTCCATCACAAGCTCATACAGACACAAGACAATTTAGGCCCCTGGGTCCCGTTTAAGTTCAGGTCTCTATTCCTTTGCTGTCAGATGTTGAACCGTGAACATGTTGATCCTTCTCTCTCTTCCAGCCAGAAACGGTTCAGAGTTTGTACATGAGAGTTCTGCATCTTCTGTATCCCTTCAGGCCCGAGTGCCATTCCATGGTGAGTCCTGCTTTTTAAGCTCAAATGTTTTTGGTTAGTTGAGTTTTTTTTCATCCAGGGTCTAATAGTCTAATAGTTAACAAGAGTCTTCCAGTTTACATTTTGGTGTTGTGTGTGTATCTTTTTGTGAAGCACTGCTACTATTTAAGAGATCTAACAGTTTGCTGCTGCTGCTGCTGCTGCTTTTACCAAACGTCCTTTGTGTTCCTGCAGGTTCCACTTTTAGAGAACATCCAGTATCCGACCTATCATGAGGGCGCAACTGCTATCTTGAGCGTCTACACGCGCATGTGAGTAATGCGCATGTCATGTTTTGTGTCTTTGATTTATCACAGTGCATGTAAACGCAAGGTGAAATAAATATAAATAAATCCTGATCCCAGACAGATGTGTTCAGTATTCACTTATACTCAAATGAGCAGAGCACAAAGCTGGCTCTAGCTGATCTTCATCCATGACTCCAGATCTGTTCCCTGCACATTAATGTTGATTTTAAGACCCTCGTGGGGTCTTTTTCTTCTTTCCTTTAGGCGACAGTTCTTGCCGATGTGTTTGGTGTATGATTTCTCCCTGAATGACCTGCTCGCTCCAAGTAAGTGTCCGTTTTCTTTTCTCCAAGGCTCCAAACCACATTATTTAAATCAAATTAATTGTGATTTAAGTTTTTGGTATGTAAACTGTTGCTAAATGTTAAAAGGTTTTTTTTAAATGTCTGAATATTTCAGCGTTGTTGACAGTTGAGTAATCAGAAATGCTTTGTAGAATTGTGTAAAATACCGACTTTTTTTTGTAAGAGGACTTGAAAAAATTAGGCTTTGTAATTAATTATTTATCAAAATAATATTTCTTCCTTCTGTTTTGGTTAATAAAATGATCCGCTGAAAATGAGAGCCTCTAATGTTCTGGTCTGGACATGCAGTGGGCACAGTTTGATGAGGAACGTATGTTTCTGCAGAAAAGCAGAGGACGCTGACCGTTCTGAGTGCCATCATGAACTTTCTTCACTTCAGGAAGCAGAGGATGGACTGGATCTCGGAGACAGGCTCTAAATTTGTATGTTAAATTGGTCCATAATGTTGACTGGGGTATAATTTAGACGTTCAGACTGCTAAATTTCTACCATTTATCGAGTTCTTTCCACTCGGCTTACATTTCTTCATTTATCAACCTGCCCTGCAGCTGATGATGATTTATTAAGTGTCTTTCAGATGTATATATGACCGTAATGTGGAATAGTTTTTCCTGAATACTGACATGTATTTAAAATATGCAGGAGAGGGTCTCAACTATTGTGAGGAGTTGTATTAATATGTATAATGTTTCTGCCGTCAGAGGGCTGACGTGGACAGACTGCAAGCTTACACAAAAGCCAATGTAGAAGCAGAGAAGAGGATTGAGACGCTGACGTAAGTCTTGGACTGAATATGGGATGTTGATTGTCTCTTTTCAAAAACTGCTGAAAGTATTGGGGAGGTTTCTTTCTGTTGTCATCAATAATCAACACAACAAATATTCAAAAGGGTCAAGATCACCAGCAGAAATCATCCAGTGTGGACCAACATGGAAAAATGTTTCAAAAAGCGTAGTTGAAGCAGATACAAGCTCATGAAATAAACTGCAGCAGGCTGCTACTATTATAGCATCATTGATATCTAAAAGAATTCTGTTCTTATTTTTCACTCACTGCTTCTGTAGTTTGGGTTTAATTAAATACGGACATTGTGTCAGGTGTCATTGGAGGTTGTGTTTACATCTTTGTAAGACCCGGTTAAGGCTCATTTGACAGTTTTATTTTTTTTTAAACCCAGATATGGTAGATTTTCTGTTTATTTATCATAATAAACCAGACACGGTAAAAATAATACTGGTGGAAAGGCAAAAGGACCAGAAACATCAGCAGAACAAAAAGAAATAAAAGAAGTATTTGGCAAAATACGACGTTGACCCCATATCTACTTTGAGCATTGTTTTGTCTAAGTATATGTTGTATAAAGATCAGAAATGAACACGACGGGATAATGTTAGACCTTGTTGAAAAGCGAGATGTTGACGGCTGTGTTTTCCGTGATCCAGGACCGTGCCACCGGAGCAGCAGGCCGAGGCCGAGGAGCTGGCGGCCGCTCTCTCCGAGCTGCAGGCCAGCACCGTCCACGAGTACCAGGAAGTGGTAGGTGCTGCCGCTGCACTCGCATCCGAAAGACTTTCCACACGGGCACATAATTCAGGCTAAGGCCACGTTTACACAGAGCCGGGTGTTTACAAAAACGGATATTTCCCCATCTACGTTTTGGAAAATACCATCATTTACACCAGGGGTCTTCAACCCGCGGCTCTAGAGCTGCATGCGGCTCTTTAGCGCCGCCCTAGTGGCTCCCTGGAGATTTTTCAAAGATGTTTGTCCTTTTTTTTCTTTTTTTTTCTTCTTTTTTTTTCCTTTTTTCTCGTCATTTCGACTTTTTTCTCGAAATGCATAATGAAAAAAAAAATCTTCCCCCAGTTATAACAGGGTGCTTGCGCAAGTCTTGAAAGTCTTAATAAGTATGGAATTTTGAAACACTGTTTTCCAGACCTTGAAAAGTCTTGAATTTTGTGTGAAAGTCTTAATAAAGTATGGGGAAACATGTATGGTAGAATTTTACAGTATGCTCAAAGGCATTGTGAAAATGTAAAATTCATGTACTTGTGATTTTCATGTTTTGAAACGTTTTCATCAGTAAAAACATAATTTACTGTGAATAATGCATTCGTTGATTGAATACTAGCCTATAAAAAATTCTAACAAACATTTCTAATAAACACAATTGGTACAATCTCAACCAATGAAGTAGGCAGTGGGCACACAAGTATACAAGTACGTAAAGTTAAGGTCTTGGGAAATTTTTTTTTAAAAAAGTCTGGGAAAAGTCTGGAATTTTAATTTGGAAAAAGAGCAAGCACCATGTATAACTAATATAGATACATGCATGTGTTTACCTTCATTCTAAGGCTGATACAAGACTTTTCATTTTTTGCGTCTCCAGACATATTTGTTTTTTGTGTTTTTGGTCCAATATGGCTCTTTCAACATTTTGGGTTGCCGACCCCTGATTTCCACGAACCTGCATAAATATCTGTTAATGTGCTATGAGCAGCCAAACCTACAGGGGGCAGTGTAACGAGAAGACAAAGTCATGCTAGCCAATCAGAATCCTGGAAAAAAACATCAACAAATGACACGAGTAACTTCCAGTTACTTCCAAGATGAAACGAGAGTCTTTCGTTTGGAGTGACAGAGAAGTGGAGTTACTTTTAAGTGTGACTTTAGAATATAAAACAGGTAAAATACAAGAAAATATTGATGGTGGCCAAACAAATTGTAAACACAGGTCACACACATGACGCAATTATCGTTTTTGGTGACTTTGAGCTTCGTTTTCGTGTGAACGAACGGCCAAAACGCATGAAAACGCCAGAGTTTTTGCTACCTGTAAACGGGGCCTAAATGATTTGAATTTCCTTTCAGAATACAGAAAATGACAGCATCACTGAGTGGAAAGCCAAAATAGCAGAGAAGACGCAGAAACTGGTACGTGATTGTGACACAAACATACCACAACTGTTTGTGTTTCTGCAGCGTTTCACTGCTCATATGTGTGTGTGTGTGCGTGTGCGTGTGCGTATCAGGCCCAGGTGAAAGTGGACGTCAGCAGCCTGAAGGAAGACATCAGCAAACTGAAGTCTCAGATCGTGGAGTCCCCAGATGAGCTGAAGAGCCAGATGGAGAAGATGAGGGAGAACGTGAAGATCATCAAGAACTCCATCGTGAGTTGGAAATAAACCGGCTGTGGAGATGACGGCCCCTGGAGTTGAAAGCCCTGGAGGCTGGAGGTGAAAGCAGGCGTCCAACGGCTTCCCGTGTGTTTGCAGGAAGGGACAGACGAGCGCGTGGTTGAGCTGCAGAGCATGGTGCAGGGCGTCACCTACACGGAGGCAGAGATCCAGCAGATGTACAGCCTGCTGCAGGATCTGGAGGGCAGCATGAACAACAGCAAGCAGCGGCAGGTAAACATGTGATCAGGGGTAGGGCTGCAACTAACTACTATTTTAATAGTCGACTAGTCACCGACTATTATTGAGTATTATTTATAGTCGACTAATCAGATAATTAATTATCGGATATTTTTTTTAAATTTGGTATGAGGTTGCTTTAATTATGTGGCAAATGATAATAAACACAAGAAAGATGGCACTAGAGCCCTGCTGTAGCGGGACTGTTTTCTTCATCTTGCTCCCGCCCGCATCCGCAAAACTCTGAGAATTTATGTCCGCACGAAGCACGATAAGAGATGCATTGATTTAGTGTCTTCCCCCGTCCCGCAATAGAAAGGTCCTGGACCTATCTATCTGATTCAATGTTAACATGATCATTGTGGAGTTTGATTGATAATTGACAGTTCATAGGTCACCTGACCGAAAGTTAGATGCAAATCCATCATCGTCATCATCGCACAAGCTTTTTCGCCTTTCGCGCAGCATCAATTATGATTGAGGTTATAGCAACGAAAGTAGCTGTGAGTGGCTCAAATAATACTAATAAATAACATGAAATAAACATAGTTAACAAATGAAACAAATTAATTTAACAAATGAAAATAGGCTTAATATCTTACCAAGGCGAGTCCGTTTCGTTCTCAAATGCATTACCGATGTGCTCCCGTGAAAAGCAGGTCGGCTTTGCAAACCTTGCAAGTCATCTTTTTATTCACCGTATTGAGGCTAAAATGCTCCCAAACTTTTGAAGTTTTATTACCTGCAGCTGCTTAGACGCTATCGTGCATGCGCGACTCTCGGCAGAGATTGTATTGAAGTGAGACGCCTCACTCCGTTGGAAAAACACGTCTGGCGACAATTGTCGACAATGGAATTCATTGTCGACAATTTTGATTATCGTTTTTAGTCGATAACGTCGACGAATCGCTGCCACCCTAATCAGGGGCAGGTTCTTCTATTTATTTGCTTTTCGTGTCAGAGTTTCCGGCAGCTGCTGGAGTCCTGGATGTCCTCGTTTCATGTGATTACTAGTCCAATCAGAAAAAACCCACATTTACTACGGTTTGTTTTATCAACACACACCAACGGTAAAGTTGGATAGAATACAGTTATCAAGAGAGATTTAATGTTGTGATAGATTATAAATGTCTCCTGGGAGTTTTATTGCTGTTGCAAGGCCCACAGGGATAAATAAAGTCTTTTCCAAAAGTAACAATGAAACATGGTTGGAGGTAAAGTTTTAAAATGCATCAAGTGTGCAAATGTGCAGATTTACTATATACAGTATTGTCAAGGAGGGCCTGTTTGGTTTTGGTGGTGTTTAAAGATCTCCAATTGATCACTGAAACAGTATCAGGACCTGATGGCTCAGTACGAGAAGAAGCAGAAGGAGCTGAAGAACCTGTGCATGGAAGAGAGCCAGCTGAAGCGAGCTCTGGGCATGAAGCAGGACAAGGAGTGCAAACAGAACATGCGCAGGCAGATGAGGCGACAGATGAAGGAGCAGCGCGTTGAAGAAGTGTTGGGGTACAAACATCAGAGGCCACTTCCTTTCTTGATTTTGACAGGAGCAGAGAAACTACACATTTGTCAGTTTGATAGCCTTTTTGTTTTGAAGAGTCAAGTAACTTAACCGCAACTGCTCTGCAGGCAGTGTAACCAAATCCACCAGAAGCGCGAGGAGATGGCCGACAAAATCCAAGAGATTTACGCAGAAACACAGCAACTGAGGGCCAAGATCAAGAGCTTGAGAGACGGCTGCAGCAAAGAGACGGAGAAGGCTCAGGTATGGCCACGAGAAAGCTTTCATCTCATCCTTATCTGACCCTCGTGGTTTCAGGCTGACGCGTTCCTTGTCTGTGTCCAGGCTTTGTTCAACACGCTGTCAACTTCCATGGACGAGCTGCACAAGAGGATTGAGATGCGCATCACAGACCTGAAACTGAACGTCACCAAGATGTCTGAAAACTTGTAGTTTGTCTGGCTTCATTTGAAAACTGTCTGTTCCGTATTACTTATTATTGAAAACTGTCTGTTCCTTGTTATTACTTGTTAATATTTACTAATAAAATTTTTTGCTGTATTGTGGCCCTGGTGTGTGACCAACTGTCATTCCAGCTCGTTATTACGAAGGGAAAGCAGTCGAGGCGTCTGCTGGTGGCGGGTTGTCAGTTCCAAAGAAATTCATGCAACCATCTTTGCCTTGTATCAGAACCGTCTCACGCACTTGAACTGCTGATAAAACAACTGCACCTGAAAGAACCATTTACCACGGTATCTAGAACTTCAGAGGTTCCTCAGCAGTGAGGAACCTCTGGATGTCGCCAGGAAGGTGCTGTCTCCCAGATCCACTCCATCCTCTGCTTCCTAAGTTTATTTTAGACGGGACAATGCATATTAATGAACACTACATTAAGCAGTGGAAATGCACCGGGTTTTAGGAGAAATGCTAGTTTCCAGCCGCAGTCCTCGCAGAAAAAAAAAAGAAATTCAGTCAAACAATACAATCAGCTTCCTTTATTTAACCAGGTAAAGACTCATTGAGATGAAAATCTCTTTTCCAAGAGGGCAGCAGATACAGTGTTACAACAGCGAAAAAAACAACAAACAGCAGTCACACACTATAGTCAGGGACGCAAATAACATACAACATAAGTTCAGGAACACGACAGGTCCGTATAATGTAAAACCTTTCAGTACTATTTAATTAAAATAAATCATATTGGACAAGAGAACTAGTTTCTTGATCCTTTAAAATGGAAGTAAATTCCCCCAGAGTGATGAGTTCAGGTTCAGATCATTCTGAAGATCATTCCATGACCAGAGAGCAGCAGATCTGAACGCTTTTTTTCCAAGTTCAGTGTCGGCTCGAGGAACCAACATGCGGAGCAGTTCCTGTGAGCGGAGGTTGTAAGGATTAGCGTCTCTACACATGTATGAACATAGATAAGTAGGAACCAGCCCAAGAAGAGATTTATACTGTATATAAAAACTAACCATCGAGAAAGTCTGCAACAACTTTGATAGCAGCAGTTATTGTGCTATGTCTCTTTCTAAAACCTGACTGATGTTGAGAAAGAAGACTATGTATCTAAAGATTATTTAAATTGTTCACTTACAAACTTTTCAAGAATTTTAGCTAGAATACCTATAATAACTTAGAAATGGGCCTATAGTTATTAACAGCTCTCAATCGCAATCAAACAAGGGAACAAACATAAAACATACATAGTAGCAAAATATATTTAGCAGCATTTAAAAACCGTATGGATTGTATCTTAAAGTGACTTGAGCAAAAAATGCATATTACAATAATGAAATACCAGCGATGGTAATATTAACTGAGAGAATCCAAGTTGTGTGACATGCAGTACAACGTGTGTGTTGCATTGCACATTGCCCTAGTACATACAAATTAAAACAGATAATTAAACTACACAAGTTTAAGCCTGGTTGTGATAACAGTGTTCTTCCTCCAATAGCCATGATTTAAAATGTTTGGTAAGAGTGGGATGTTCACGTATCGTGCTTGGTGTTGCATTCCAGGTGTGAGGGGCACAAACCGAAAAAGTGGCTCGACTAAAAGCACTTTTTCTAAAAGGAACGATACAGTCGCCTCTAACACCAGCTCTGGTTAATCTGTTTGAATTTCTTTTCACACATTCTTGTAGTGGCGGTGGTGCCTGGTCATGAAAGATTTTATAATATTATAAATCAAAATAGCGTCATTATATTTTACAATGTTGTCCCAGTTTAAGCGCTCATGCTTAAACTGCTCCTGAAGAAAGATGTCCTTCACAGACTGAAATTCTGCAGGAAATACAAAAACTGGACAGATTGGTGCAAAGTAACAGTATTTTCTCCCAGGAAGCACTGCTTCTAGCTGCCTGGGAAATCTGAAAAATAAACTGCAGAAGAAAAGGGGATCACTACCATGAGTCCTGTTCCCTCCCAACAGTCAAACCTTTAACATCTTTGTTTAGGGTGCTTGCTTCTCCTCTAAGGGAGTGGGTTCACTTGAAATCAGATCCAAAAGCACTGCCCCGAATAAAGAACGGCATCAAAATAACTTCCATCTGTAACTTCTCCCAACAATGCTGCCATCATCTAATGATGTTCGTCCAACATGATGGAGGAAGATGTCTCAAGACAAACGCTGCTCAGAGATCAAGGCAATTCAATTCAATTCAATTCAATTCAATTCAATTCAATTCAATTTTATTTATATAGCGTCTAATACAACAGATGTTGTCTCTAGACGCTTTCCAGAGATCCTGAACATGAACATAAACATAAACATAAACCCCCGAGCAATTATTATATAAACAATGGCAGGTAAAAACTCCCATAGTGGGAGAAAAGCCTTAAGCCAAACAGTGGCAAGGAAAAACTCCCCTTTAGGAGGGAAGAAACCTTGAGCAGGACCAGGCTCATAAGGGGGGACCCTCCTGCCGAAGGCCAGACTGGGGGAGTCAGGGACGTCGACAGCACACAGCAGGCAGGTGGAAGCAGCAGCGGGATGACCAGAGGTGGGGGGGGGGGGCGTCAGCAGCACACAACAGTCAGGGGGGGGGGGTGCAGGCAGGCGGAAGCAGCAACAGCAGACATCCACGTAGGCAGGTGGAAGCAGCAACGGGATGACCGGGGATGGGGGGGGGGCACAGGCCAGAACGCAGCTCCCGAGGCTCCGGCCTGCAAACATACACAAAAGAGAAAAAAAAGGGGGGCCAGCACAAGAAACTACAGGAACGATGGACAAAAATGATAGCTATGAGATATTTATAATAAATAATAATGGTAATGGAGAAGAGAGGCAGGGAAAAGGAGAGGAGAAGAAGGGTGCGAGGCACCGCTCAGCGGATCATGTCGGTGCCCCCCTGCAGCATAGGCCTATAGCAGCATATCTACCGCGAAGTTATATTTGAGACTAACTATTATAGTTTTGTTCTATAGCTGCGACTATGACTACTGACTCTAACACACTAAAGTTTACACTACCTAGAGATTTACCAACACCAGCTAGAGGTTTACTAAACACTAACTATAGGCTTTACTAAACAGAAAAGTTTTAAGTTTAGTTTTAAAGGTGGAGGTGGTGTCAGCCTCCTTAACCCAGATTGGAAGTTGGTTCCAAAGTAATGGTGCCTGATAGCAGAACGCCCGCCCTCCAAATCTACATTTAGATACTCTAGGAACTACGAGTAAACCTGCACCCTGGGAGCGGAGAGCTCTGCCAGGAACATAAGGCACTATCAAATCTTGTAAATACTGCGGAGCTAAGCCGTTTTGGGCTTTATATGCAAGTAATACAATTTTAAATTGAATTCTGAATTTTACAGGTAGCCAATGGAGCGACGCTAACACTGGAGAGACGTGGTCTCTCCTGCTGATTCCTGTCAGCACTCGTGCTGCTGCATTCTGGATCAGCTGGAGCCTATTCAGCAAATTACTTGGACATCCTGCTAACAACACATTACAGTAATCCAGTCTAGAAGATACAAACGCATGAACTAGTTTTTCTGCATCCCTCTGCGAGAGGATTTTCCTAATTTTTGCAATATTACGGAGATGGAAAAACGCTATTTTACAAACCTGATTAACATATGGTTTAAACGACAAATCCTGATCGAAAACAACACCAAGGTTTCTCACAGTTGCACTGGAAGCCATCGCAACACCATCTAGTCCCTTCCTAAGATGCTCTGGACCAAGAATGATAACCTCTGTTTTATCTGAATTTAGAAGCAAGAAATTTCTGGACATCCAGTCCTTGATGTCCCTAAGACATGCCTGAAGTTTAACTAACGGTTCTGTTTCATCCGGCTTCATAGACAAGTAGAGCTGCGTATCATCAGCATAACAATGAAAGTGTATGCCGTGATTCTGGATTATACTTCCCAACGGCTGCATGTATAAACTAAACAAGATTGGCCCTAGCACTGAACCCTGCGGAACACCATAACAGACCCTTGACTGTTCTGAAGAAACTTCATGTACATGAACAAACTGGAACCTGTCAGATAGATATGATTTAAACCAACGTAGAGCTGTCCCTTTAATCCCAACAACATGCTCTAATCTGTGCAGTAAAATGCCATGATCAACAGTGTCAAAAGCAGCACTGAGGTCCAGTAAAACCAATATGGACACTAATCCCTTATCTGAGGCCATAAGAAGGTCATTCGTAACTCGAACCAGTGCTGTCTCTGTGCTATGATGCATTCTGAACCCTGACTGAAAGACTTCAAACAGATCATTTCTATACAAATAGTCACATAACTGGCTTGAAACTGCCTTTTCCAGAATTTTAGATACAAATGGAAGGTTAGAAATTGGCCTATAATTAGCTAAGGTGTCTGGGTCAAGGGAAGGTTTTTTAAGTAAAGGTTTAATTACTGCCACTTTGAAAACCTGTGGTACATATCCTAAGCTTAGGGATAGATTGATTAGGGAAAGCAGTGAAGGTTTGGATTAGTGGGCAGTAAATTCAACGGATCTTTAATGTTTTCATCGGTCCATCTCCCAAAAACAAAACACGGGACAAGCAGGACGTTGCACATTCATCAGCTCAGGGCGTCTGTTCAGCAAGAATGGAGCTTCATCAAATATGGAACTAGCTCAGAAAGTGATATCCAGCATGTCGGAGCAAGTGATGTCATTAAACAGTCTGAATTAATCTGGTGTTTTCCACCCAAATCTTCAGAATTATTGATGAGAAACATAAACTAAGAATATCTGCAGCAAAAGCTTAAAAAAAAAAAAAAAAAGTTTTCTATTTGACTGCTCTATTTTTTTGGCAGCACGGTGGCTTAGTGGTTAGCACTGTTGCCTCACAGCAAGAAGGTCCCCGGTTCGACTCCCAGGCCTGGCAGGGGCCTTTCTGTGTGGAGTTTGCATGTTCTCCCCGTGCTTGCGTGGGTTTCCTCCGGGTACTCCTGCTTCCTCCTACAGTCCAAAAACATGCATATTAGGTTAATTGGTGATTCTAAATTGCCCGTAGGTGTGAGTGTGGTTGTGAGCATGGTTTGTGTGTTTATATGTGGCCCTGTGATGGACTGGTGACCTGTCCAGGGTGTAACCCCTGCCTCTCACCTGAAATGAGCTGGTGACCCCGTACATATATATTAATACCATGCTGGTAAGAACCTAAAGCATATATTATATATATATGCATTTTTGATATATGATATATTTAAATATGTCACATGTATTTATTTTATTAATATATGAATATATATATTTTTTTTAGGGGGGGGGGGGTGACATCTGTTGCTAGTCCAAGGCGCGAAAAACACACGGAAATGCACAACGAACACTGGAAATCTGCAAGAGAAAAAAACAAACAGACACGGGAGCAGGCAGAGACACGAGCAGCAACTGTCCCAGGTGTGTGTGTGTGTGTGTGTGTGTGTGTGTGTGTGTGTGTGTGTGTGTGTGTGTGTGTGTGTGAGAGTGAGTGAGTGTGTGAGAGTGCGCGTGTGTGTGTGTGTGTGTGTGTGTGTGTGTGTGTGTGTGTGTGTGTGTGTGTGTGTGTGTGTGTGTGTGTGTGTGTGTGTGTGTGTGATAATCCTATCAAAGCTCCACCTGAAGTGCATCTATAGTGGGGGAGGGGGGCAGGCAACCCTGCCACCCGCGAGACCAGAAGCCGACAAGGAAGAACCCGGAACCCAGGCCACCAGCAACCCCACTGACAAGAGGGCGGGAGGAACCCCCCCCCACCCCCAGGGGGTCAGTGAGTATGGAGTCCCTCTATTAAGGGCTGTCCGGTCTCTTTTTGATTGGTAGGTTGGGATTAAAAATACAAAACCTAACGGGAAAATGTGCGTATCTCTACGTAAACTTTGATCCTAGCGCACAAACATTTTGAAGATATGGGGAACTGGCGACGCAGACGGTGAGGTGGTGAAATGAAACCAGATTCATGTCATACTTTTAATGTCATCACATATCAGACTTATAATATAATAGCTCTGATCGTGTCCTTCTGTGTTTGAAGCGTCGGTCAGGACTCTGGTGCTGCAGCCGCGGTGCAGGACACGCCGTGCCGGGAACCTCCTCGTCACCCACCGCTTCCAACCGTAGAGTGACTGAGGACAGAACAAATAAGTGCCGGGCCACTCTCCTCTTGGCCTCCACCTTCAGATTGCACCACTTCTTTTTTATTTCTGCCACAGATCTGTCCGTGACACTCACGGCGTTTAGCGCAGCAACAACGTGCTGCCACTCACTTGCTTTCTTTTTGTTAGTGATGACACTACTGTGACCACCAAATAATGTGGTTTTCCTGCCTCCACCTCATCCACAACATCTCGATCTCAGTCTCCGCGAAATTTAGTGGCACGGTTGCCCGGCTCGACATGTCTCATTCATCCTGACACGCAGCAGAAACAGGCTGCAGGCAGCCGCTGCGCATGCTCAGCAGGCTCATTTATATGCAAATACAGTTATCATGTAGTTTGCATTCACCATTCATGGTATAAAGTGGGCGTGTAGAGGGCGGGGCTTGAGGCGAATTCACCTGCGCAACCTTCCAGCTGGACTGTGATTTATAAAGAGAACATTGCATGCAGATGTGCGTGCACACGGTTTTATAAATCAGGATTTTTTTTGTGCGCACGCCATTTCCGGCTTTTGAGCGCACGTACACTTTTAGTATGAATCCTACGCACTCTTTTATAAATGAGGCCCCAGGCGTCTGCTTCGCATTGCCGGCACTAGATCAGACTTGTTCCCGGTGCATGTTGGACTCCGGCAGGGCTGCCCTTTGTCACCGGTCCTGTTCAGAATTTTTATGGACAGGATTTATAGGCGTAGCCAGGGGCCGGAGGGGATCCGGTTTGGGAACCTCAGGATTTCGTCTCTGCTTTTTACAGATGATGTTGATCGGACCGGGACCTTCAGCATGTGCTGGGGAGGTTTGAGGCCGAGTGCGACGCGGCAGGGATGAGAATCAGCACCTCCAAAACCGAGGCCATGGTTCTCCACCGGGGAGGGGTGGTGTGCCTTCTCCGGGTGGGTGGAGAAGTCCTGCCTCAGGTGGAGGAGTTCAAGTATCTCGGGGTCTTGTTCACGAGTGAGGGAACGATGGAGCGTGAGATTGACAGACGGATCGGTGCAGCGTCCGCAGTTATGCGGTCGGTCTACCGGACTGTCGTGGTGAAGAAGGAGCTGAGTCGAAAGGCGAAGCTCTCAATTTACCGGTCAACCTACGCACCTACCCTCACCTATGGTCATGAACTCTGGGTAGTGACCGAAAGGACAAGATAATGGATACAAGCGGCCGAGATGAGTTTCCTCCGCAGGGTGGCTGGACGGTGCCTTAGAGATAGGGTGAGGAGTTTGGTCACCCGAGAGGAGCTCGGAGTCGAGCCGCTGCTCCTTCACATTGAGAGGAGTCAGCTGAGGTGGCTTGGGCATCTGTACCGGATCCTCCTGGACGCCTCCCCAGGGAGTAGTTCCAGGTATGTCCCTCCTCCCTAGGGAGGTGTTCCAGGCATGTCCCACCGGGAGGAGACCCCGGGGAAGACCCAGGACACGCTGGAGAGACTATGGCTGCGTCCCAATACTCCCCCTCGCCCTCGTTTTCTTCACTAACCCTAACTTTTGCGCGTTCCCGTGAAGGTAGTGGTGTCCCAATTCCTCTTTTCACCTAGGGGGAGGGGGCATAACGAGGGTTAGGGGCTGAGAATAGCCCCTTCAAATCGAGGGATTGCAGATGCTCACTTGGCGAGCGAGGTGGTATGAAAATTTCCTAGAATGCTTTTCGTCGTCATTTGCGGACTGAATAAAAAAAAACAAACATGGCGGACATTTCTTATTTTTTTGGGAATAAAATCAATATTTTGAGTTAGTTTCTGCATAAAAATGCATTTTGATTACATTTCTCGGCGCAAACCAATATTTTACTTTCATAATATTCACTCAGTGAATGTACATAATCCCTTTTTTGTCCATTGTTCGCTAAGATCGCGCCGGAATATGGTTACGTAAACTACGCCATAGGCTGCGTCTATTTAACGCGGACCTAAACTCCGGAGCCGGCAGGCAGAAATCTCGAAATTTCTGAGCAAATTTCTTAACAGGCGTAGCTACAACTGTTAGATTTCATCTATTAAACCAACATCTTCCTAAATGATTTATTTCAGCCAGCATAATTCTCAACAGAGCTGCGTCCCAGGAGAGAGTTTCTCTCCCGGGGCGACGGAGCAGCTTGACCCGGCGGATACGTCTCTTCTCGGGCTGTGAGCTGAGGCTGCTCCCCGGGGGCGGCGGCTCTTCTCATCTCCGAAAACATCGGGTCAAATTTCTTAACAGGCGTTATTTGGTTAAACTGAGCCCCGGTTGCTGATCTTAAGGTTACCTTTATGCCTGAAAAAATATTAAAACTTAATAAAGTGCCATATTAACAGCGCTACAGCTGAAATTAAAACAGCCTTTGGCTCTCAGCTTCCTGATCAGGTTAGGGATGAAAACGAGGGGGAGTAGGAGAAATGGGACAGGCACCTGGGCCAAGTGCCCTAGATCTCAAGTGCCCTAAAATCTCCCCCTTCTTTTTTAGGGGTTAGGGAAGAAAAGAAGGGCGAGTGGAGAAAAGAAGGGCGAGTGAAGAAAAGTAGGGGGAGTATTGAGATTGGGCCTATGTCTCTCGGCTGGCCTGGGAACGCCTCGGACTCCCCTTGGAAGATCTGGAGGAAGAGGTGGAGGAAGAGATGGAGGAAGTGATGGAGGAAGTGTCTGAGGTGAAGGAAGTCTGGGCATCTCTGCTGAGGCTGCTCCTCACACGACTCGGTCACGGATGAGCGGTGGAGAATGGATGGATGGATGGATGGATGGATGGATGGATGGATGGATGGAGAAAAAGAGAACACATCAGAGTGAAAGAGTAACAAGAGAGCAGAGTAAAACCAGTCTGAGAGTCCCAAGAAGTCAGATCAAGACTGGGAGCACTGATCTCTCTTGTGAGCATCCACTTTAAAGACAAAGTTTTCTTAAAGTTTGAAGACAATAAAATCTTTTTCATGAGTCTGAGTTTTTAATCTACATCAGATAGAATCAGTGACACTCAGTTCACAAATAAGATCATTAGTGTCCATTAGTATCCAATTTTTGAATATAAGTTAATTTAGAAATGAAATGTACATACAGTTAACTTCCAGTCTGGTTCCTCCATCAAACATGTACCACAGTGATACAAACTGGTTGAGTCGCCCCAAAAAAAAACCTCTGACTGCAGAGACACGACTCTGACTCTGTACACAACAAACTCAACACAAACTCTCTCAGTCTGGAAAACACAGCTGCTCACTAGAAAAGTTAAAAACACAGATAAAAGAATGAAAAGAAACAAACTTTTTTATAAATATCTTATTATAACTTTCAGTATTTGTTTACAATAAACTGCAAGCATGAAATAAATATAAAAATAAATATTAAGAAACATAAAGCAAAACACAAAAAAGTGGCCATGATGACTCATTATTAATTAAAAATGTAGTTAATTCATGGAGTCATTGATAAAATGATCATTAAAGTGGTCCGAGTCTGTGTTGGAGTCAGAACATTTCCATGGAAACCACTTTGCATCAGCAGCATCATGCTCCAGTGATCTGGGAGAGTTTATAGTCCTGAATCTTGAACTCTGGCTGACTGACAGCTGTCCTTCATGACAACAGAAGACAAAGAAATCCTCCTCATCAAAAACATGACTTTGACTTGCATCCTCGTCCGGACTCTCCTTTGCTTCACTCAGGGTGAGGAAGATGATGTTTCTGTCATGTGAAAATCATTCTGGAGTGTAGCTGAGTTTCACCTCACCATCTCATGTGTTTCTTCTCTCTTCAGTTCCTGTTGGACAAAAAACCTGTTGGTTACTGAGCCAGCAGCCAAATCAGTTTGTGTATTCTCTCGTAATTGCTCGGGGGTTTATGTTTATGTTTATATTTATGTTCATGTTCTGGATCTCTGGAAAGCGTCTAGAGACAACATCTGTTGTATTAGACACTATACAAATAAAATTGAATTGAATTGAATTGAATCGTGTTTGGCTTTATAATGCCTCAGCATTGATAACGTAATATTATTATACATCAGCAGCTGGAGGCTAAGCAAACACTGCACCTGTAAAACCAAGTTATTACGTTATTCATCTTACCTACTATGTATTACTTTCTAATAAATACTTTGAATGTACATTACCTCCATTACAGAATGCTCCATTACGGAATAAATATCAAATATCAAAAAACAAGAGCTGTTCGTTATGTATAATACGTATAGAACGTGGACATCAACCAGGGGTTGAGCCATCCTAAATACAATTTAATGCCAAATTGTACCAAATGTTCAAACTCCTTCTTTCAACTCCAAGCAGCTGACTCGGTCTGAACGAAGCAGTGAAGTGGTTCAAACGCCATCGGTGACGTCACATGAAGCAAGATCCGGCCCACTGCTTCACCATAACATCTCTGTGGAGTTTGAAGCTGTTTCCAAGCTTCAGTGTTGGTAACATCACTACCCTGCAGATCGGCCCTCGGCCAGTCCACAACAGTCCTTTTGCCTGCTCCTCCTGGACTTTGTTTGCCCCGCTGATCGTCTGCCCGGTTCTGATGCTGCTTCTGCCTCGATCACGATTCCAGCTAGCCGCTTCACAGTGTTGTCGCCATCATCAAAAACCCACAGGAATAGTGTCCCTGTTCCAGAGAACTCACTAGCTTGCCAATCAGTATTGTTTTCTGTTGGTTCCTCAAGTCCTTCAAGGAATGTTATCTGCTTCCAGCTGAAAATCCTTCCTGTGGATAATTCAGTCGATAAAGACTTTTCTAAAACTACCTGTCAATGTCCTGCATATTGGTCCTAAAATGCTCCTGTGACATTTGGCATCTTTCTTCACTGACAAAATTCAGAAAATCAGACAGTCCGTCAGTGCTCCTATGCCAGGAACAGGATATGTGCTGTCTCTGTATCCAGTGAGAGAAACCATGACACAATGTTTTCCAAACACTTGATATTCTGGCAAGGTGTTTAAGTGTTGCACATTGTATGGCCTCAGATCTTCTAAATACTGTAAACTTGTCTCTGCTTTGAGGTATTGTTCCTCAGTGCCTAAAACAGCCATCATTAAGGCCAATTTAAAAAAGGAATAGTCTATAGACGGGTCACTTGTGAGCAGCTATTGGCCCGTATCAAACCTCCCCTCTCTTGGTAAAATCATAGAAAAAGCTTATTTTCAACAGCTGTATAACCTCCTGACACAGAACTGTTTTTAGACTGTTTTGATGCCTCACAGTCAGGTTTCCAGCCACACCACAGCACCAAGACACCTCTAGTAAAGGTCCTTAACGACATCCACTTCAATACTGATACTGACAACATTTCAGTCTTGGGTCTTTTCTGGATCTCAGTGCTGCATTCAATCTAAAAGACAGGGACTATTTTGTGTCTTTGGGTAACTACAAATCTGAACCAACAAAAATAATGTGGAATTCCCCAAGGTTCAATGCAGGGGGGCTCTGTTCTTTAACATTTGCTCCCACTTTATCTTTTAACAGTAAATTGAATCATAACATGTTTGTATTTAAGTTGCTTCTTTGAGTTGGCCCTATATATTTTGTTTGGTCGTGGACAAAAGTGCATGTTAAATGGGGGTCGCAATTAAAAAAAGGTTGAGAACAACTGCATTAGGCTACTAGTTACAGTTTGATGTACTTTTAAAAAAGAATTGCTAGCTGCTGCAGAGCATAGTGATTTATGTGAATACATTAATTTATTATTTTTTACATCAACTTATAAGTTATATAAAATTTCAAAGGAGCACTGTTAAAGTACTTTGGAGGCCCAGAATCAGCCCAGTGCCAGTCCACATCCTCCGGCTCAACTATGGGCAACCCATCAGGTGAGGGAGTGAGGGTCACCATACAGTACAGTATATTTAATTTTTAAGAATAAGAATTACACCCAAAGGGAAATTAATGTGGTAAAAGTATCTCAATTTGTGTGTATATTTTGTTTTTTCTTCTTAGGTCCATCTCCAACCTCTACAGAGCTCAAACCCCCATCTTGTGTACCAACTGTCTCCTCTGTGACTGCAACCGCAGCTGATCTACCTGGTTAATTAATTGCTCATTGTATTGCAAAACATTCTGAGATTAATAATTATGTAAAAAACTTTAAGTTAATGGACTTATTGGTCCTTTCTTAGTCATTGTTTTTCTTTGTTCACTTTCTCAGTTACCTCCGCCACAACCTCCATTTCTCACCATTGATCTCCCAAGGCACGTGTAAGGACAAATGATCAAGTCTCAACAAGCTTTAACTTGCAAAGAGGTACCAGACAGGGTTGCCCTCTCTCTCCTTCACTATTTGCAATATTTATTGAGCCCTTAGCAGCTGCTACTAGGCAAAATCAAAATATTAAAAGGTATACAATGCAAAACATTAGATCTCAAAATAAGTCTTTATGCAGATGACGTACTACTCTTCCTCCAGAATTCACAAGCCTCATTATCACAGACAATTGCACTTATAGAGGGATTTACATCTCTGTCTGACTATTCTATTAACTGGTCTAAATCCACAGTTTTGTGTGTTAACTGCAATTTTAGGAATACAGCCACTACTAAATTACAATCACAGAACATTAGACATTTAGGCATAAACATCTCCCCTAGGCTGTCAGAGTTAATAAAATACAATTATGTTCAGCTTTTAAAGAAAATAGAAGATGATCTTTCCAGATGGAACTCTCTTCCCATTTCACTCATGGGAAGAATAGTCACCATCAAAATTATGGTTTTACCTAAAATAAACTATTTTTTTTCAATGATACCCTCCAAACCCCCTCCTTCTTGATTTAAGTCATTGGATTCATATGTGTCAAAATTCCTGTGGAAGAATAAAAAACCACGTATTAGCTTGAAGACATTGCAAAAACCCAAAGAATGTGGAGGCTTAGATTTACCTAACTTCCAGTATTACTTCTTAGCGAATAAATTACAGTATATTTTAAAATGGTCGAAAAATCATTTTTTATAGTCAATGGCTGGACTCAGAGCAAGTGTTTGGCAATGATCTGGAAATCTCAGATTTACCATTTATTAGTCAAAGCATTAAACATCATAAATGTTTCAAAAGCATTAATATCAGCTCAACTCTGACAGCCTGGTGGGAATTCCTTAAGGGGACCTATTATGAAAAACAAGTTTTTTCTTGTTTTAACATATATAAAGTGGTCTCCCCTCACCCTGCCAACACAGAAAAGATGATACCCCATGAAAATCTGCAAGGTCTGCTCCCCCCCGCCTTACAGAGTCCCTCAGTGTCATGTGGTTTCTGTGAGCCGTTTGGATTTGTGCATTTTCTTTACGTCACCAAAATCCAAACCACGCCCTCGGTCTCCTCCGCTGCTGAAACCACGCCCACAACCAGCTCAGCCGGCCGCTCGAGCTTCCGCCATTGTTCAGCAGCGGTGGCTGTTTGAACAACGAGGGAGAGTAGAAATGAGATTTTGCATCGACATTTACCCTCATAAAAGGATCAGTTCCCACAGCACGGACCCGGCAACTGCACACGAGTCAGCGGTAAGTTCTTTTTTTTTATGTCATTTATATTTGTATGATCTTTGCATGGGCTAAGTATTTAGCTTAGCTCCGGGCCCCGGCGCCGCATACGGAGCTGTCGGAGCTGCTCACGGACCGGACCATCGAGGAACTCCGGGTTCGGAGCTCCGAGCCCGGAGATCCGAACCCGCTGGCTCCGGGGGAGCCGGCCCCCCGGAGCCGGTGGCTCAGTACCGTAATACATTTTTCTTCTGTGGTTTCAGATCTTTCAAGCACTTGGAGCTGTTCACATTCAGAAGACGCGCGGTCCTTCCTTGAGCCAGCAATAGTGCATAAATTGTATTTATATATTTTAACAATAAAGTTGCCATTTGTGAAAATTCAGTGTTGTGATTTCTTTACAGTTACATGATTCATTTGTCTTGTAACATAAGAATTGAAATGATGAGGAATTGGATAATAACTGTGGTGTAACTGTATAGAATTAAATTCAATCTTCCTGTGTGAATTAGTGTGAAGACGAGGTGACTAAAGGCTGATTTATGGTTCCGCGTTACACCAACGCAGAGCCTACGGCGTAGGGTACGCGTCGATTTAACGCAGAACCGTGGACACGCTTTGCTACGCAGCAGCTGCACTTCTCCCCGGAGGGACGCTTTGTCTCCTCCCCTGCTACACGTCATTCAAGCAGCCAATCAGCGCAGAGCCTCATTATCATACCCCCCCTTCCCTTAGAATGGAGCACAGAAAAAGGGGTTAGAAGCGGTAAAACTATAGACACGGCCCACAGGCTGAATTTCTGATTTATGTAGAAAAAACAAGCTTTAGATTGTTTTTAAGACATTCAAGGCCTGTTTAAAATATACATTAAATGCCATAATATGTCCCCTTTAAAGTCTCACTTTTTCCATGTGACCGTACACCCATATGGAACAACCCAGATATCCTGAAAAATGATAAAAAGATGGTGAACTTTGCTCAATGGAGAGATCAAGGAATACGGTATCTACAGCATGTAATCATAGGTGGACAGTTTGTGCCTTTTTATACACTCACTGTTCAATATGGAATTAGCAGCAATAATTTTTTAGAATACCAACAACTTAAGGCCAGAATAAATAAAAAATATAAACTTAACCAATTGGACCTACAACTTCCCGCTAAGATAATAGAATTATTGAACCTAAGCACCCTAAAGTTGCTATCGAAACTTTACGTAGAATACATTATACAGGACAAAGGATGTTCCAGATGGGGTTTGTCACTTCTAATATCTGTTCACAGTGCACAGAGAACACCCCTGATAATTATATGCATGCTTTATGGTTTTGTACACCGGTACGGAGGTTCTGGACGGAGATTTGTGAGGATTTATCCATATGGATCAACTATGCGGGTCTGGGAGGCGGGCCTCCCCTGGCGGGGCGCAGCAGCGGTGTGGAGTCATTCTCAGGTGTCTATGTCATATGTCATCACTATGAATGGAGGGATGTTGGGCCATTTCCCCCTATGCCTGGGGGCTCCGACGGCGCCCGTGGTGGTACGGTGGGGACCTTGCACGGCTCGGCGGACCGGCCCCCGTCGACCTGGATGGCCGGTGGGGAAGCGTGGGCACCTCCCAGGGACAGCTCTGCTGGCCCTGCCTCCTGCCCCCCCTACACGATTCATACGCACACAGGCGAAGGGGTGGGGGTCCGGGGCGTGGGGGACACTGTCCCGCGTGCCCCGGTACTCCCCGCCTCACGGTTTTAATAACACTTTAGACACCGCACACTCAACAAGAGGCACCTCTAAGCCCCGCCCATTCGGTCCGCTTAGAGGAGGCGCCACTTTCAAATCTTGCTAGCTCTCAGAAGTTGCATAGAATAACTTTAACAAGGATACTTAGCGTCTTGGAGGGGGGGGGGGGGGGGGGGGTGTCATTGTCAGTATGATACCCTGACCTCCCCTTCCCTGTTTTTATTGCATCAGCCACATGCACTCAACACCAGGGGCGGGAGAGGGGCCCACACCACCCGCATTCCCTCGCCGGCATGGGACAGGCGGGTCTCACCGCGCAGCCTGGGGGGCCTCCTGGCGGTGCTGGAGCCCTCCGGGGAGGAGGAAACGGTGCGTGAATGTGCGTCTTGGTCGGTGAGAACGCGGTATGGAAGGGTCCTGCCATGGAGGATTTGGGCCTCCATCGGCAGGACAACAAAATGTAATAATTTATTAGTATTATTATACAAGGATGGTTATTAATATTATTATTGTTAGTATATTATATTTTTATAGAAATCGGATGGGTGAATGGATGGATGGATGAATGGGATGCCTGGGGCCCTCCGTTGTCGGGCACGCGCGGGGGGGTTCCCTCTCTCCGGGCCCATCTCCGGTCCCCCGTGGCGCGCTCCTTTGGTACTGGAGGGCCGCTTTCGTAGGGGCGGGTGGATCCCGGTCTGCTGCTGTGAGATCCCTGGCTGCTTCTTCCCATGTCGTGGGGGCCCCGCCCGCAGGTCTCCTCGGCTACGAGGAGTAGCCGAGGAGTTTTTGGGGTTAGTTAATCGTGGTAGCTTGGCTCAGATGGTGATTGGATCTCAAGACCTGGGACGGTTGCTGCTCGTATTCCGGCCGATTCCGTGCCGGTTTCGTGTCTGTTCTGTTTTGTTTTTTTTTCCTTTTTGCAGATTTCCAGTGCTCGACGTGCGCCTCCATGTGTGTTCTTGCGTCCTGGATTAGCAGCGGATGTCACCCCCCCACCCCTTCCCCTTCCACAAAAAAAAAAAAAAAAAAAGGGTTTGTATGTGTATATATATTAATGAGATAAATATATTAACAATGCACATATATGCCTCAGGCTCTTACCAGCATGTTATTAAACATTAATGGCCCGGTTTCCCGGATCAGTTAACTAGCTCCTAACAGCAACACTTCTTTCAAACCTTCTTGAGGAGCCTGTTGTTATGATTGATTATATAAAGAATAGTTTAAAATCAAACTGAATATGTAAACTGCATGTGCTGATTAACTAAATGTTTCTGTATGTGAAACTAAGGTGCATCTCTGACTTTCACTGAGAGTACCATGCTGTAACAGGCACGAGATAAGAGAGGCCCCCAGCAATAAACTAAGGGGGGCCCCAAGCCACCCCCTTTCTCAAGTGTAATAAAACTTTCTCAAGAGAGAGACCGGCAGATCTGGCGTGACGATTGACCAAGCAGGCTGCAGGGGCTCTGCTCTGCCGATCTCCCTCATGAGGCCTACTTTAATTCTATCCCAGTCTTGTGTCTTTTTATTTACCTTTTCCAGCTCAATTAAAGAACCCGGGGTGATTGAATTCGATCACAACAATTTGGGGGCGTCGTCCGGGATTGAGAAACAGGAAAGAGG
Source organism: Cololabis saira (assembly GCF_033807715.1). NCBI lineage: Eukaryota > Metazoa > Chordata > Actinopteri > Beloniformes > Belonidae > Cololabis > Cololabis saira. The sequence continues at coordinate 42,183,778 of NC_084594.1, forward strand.
TAATTATGAAAAAAAAAAAAAACAGCTGGTTGCGGAAAAAGGTGAGGACACGGCCCGCGCGGCAAATTCAGGGTAAGCAGACCGTTTATCTGCATTGGATATACTCAAATCAAGACCGTGTCCAAAGTCTTAAGTAAACACCCAGCTGCTGAATTTAAGAACTGCTAAATTTAAGGAATGATAACGGCTGAATTTAATAACTGCTAAATTTAAGGAATGATAACGGCTGAATTTAATAACTGCTAAATTTAAGGAATGATAACGGCTGAATTTAATAACTGCTAAATTTAAGGAATGACAACTGCTAAATTTAATGAAAAAAGGACAAAAAACTGGAATAGAAGTTAAGAGGAATATTTGTTAAGGGTTTAAGTCCCAGGATGTTATTAGAAAGGGTTTATTAACGGTTAGAGTCCGAGGATGTCGGGGTTAGGCCCTTTAGAGGGACAGGATTATGGGAGAATCCTGTTACCGTAGACATTCTGAAGTCTCGGGCGTGGCTGCCCCCCCGTGACGTCGACGGGCGCACGTATTTTTGCTGGGTTGGAATCCCGGGATTGAGGCCACCCGAATTCTAAGAAGCTGCCAAAGAAACTTAAAAAAAAAAAAAAAGTTGATGGTATGCATTGAGGATGGAATAGGATTTTGGAAACTGTAGAGATGTTTTAAAATGCCCAAGAAACTTTAAATGTTGAGGGAATTTGGCTTTGTGAAGATATTATAAGACCTAAGTTGACATGAGCCTGAAAAACAGATATAGAGATGGTAATATTGTGGAATATATGTAAAAAAATTAAGCAGTGGCTGCTCGCCTTGCTATGAGAAAGGAGGGGCTGCGCTTGTGGGTGAAGCGCCTGCATTTACGTGTGTGCTGGTGTGTGTATGTGTGTATGTGTGTGTGACAGAGACAGAGACTGCGTGTGTATGTGTGTGAGAGAGAGGGAGAGAGAGATGTGAGAGATAATGTGTGTGTGTGCCTTTGTGTATTGTAGCCTATGTTATGTTCATGGAATTTTGTAGATATATTCTGTCATTTTAAGAGAAAGAAAAGTATGATTTAATTGACTTCGTAGTTGGTTTTAAAATCGGAGATTGGTTAGACAGAAAAGTTGCAGGTTCAGATGCCATGGTCGTAAAAGTCCTCTGTTAGATCATGACCTGCTCTGATCGTTAGCAGATTTTATGGTGCTTGGAGATGCAGAGAAGCAGAGATGCAGACTGTTGCTCCGATGGAAGGAGGAGGGGCTGTTTGGGTCTTTCGGCAGCACAGATAACCAGTAAAGCTTTAAAAAAGCTAGAGATTATGTTGATAATAATCTTATTTAGGGGTTGAATAGGTGACAAATTTTAGAATATATTTGGATATTATAAGATAAAATGTTAAGAAGTAAAAGGTTTAAATTCATATGAGCCTCTCTCTGTTGACTTGGTTAAAATAATATGAACAATGAGCTTCTTTAAATGATACATTCTGTGTCTATAAAGGAGACTTTTTATCTGTTAAAAATACATGAGCTTCAGCTTCTCTGTTGACATTTTTTAAGATAACATTAACAATGAGCTTCTTTAAATGATGCATTCTGTGTCTAATAAAGAAGACTTTTTTATTTGATAAAGCATATATGAACTTCGAGAGAGGACTTTTTGGGAGTTTGTTTGTTTAGGTCAAGAACGTTTGTCTGTGTACTGGAGCGCCCCCCCCTCAGCGAAATATGGTGAATTGGTTAGGGGCGGCTGTTGATGAATACAGATTTTGGAATCTGTGATAGTAGGGACATTGTAATTTCTGTCTGTAATTTGTATAGTTGAGGTTACTGTCATTTTTGGGAAGTGGAAGTGCTTTTGCAAGTTTTATTTTATTTAGGAAAGGACCAGATTGAAATGATAAGTTACAGATATGCGTTAGAGGTTTTACAATGTTATTTAGGACTTTTCTATGGTTATTAATATTAGGACAGTCAGTGGATAATTTACTTTTACATTTTTGAACAGGGTTTGTCACTTTCTGTTTACTGTAACTGTTGCTGAGAGAGGAAAAATATATAAAGATTATTTTCTTTTTACAAACATTGGTTAGTTCTCCATTAGCGAACCAAGGATTTTTTAAATAAATTCGGATTAATTTGAACAAGAAAAGAGGAGATTGGGAATTTAGAAGGAGTGAAAACTGAAAAGCCACTAGGATAAGACAAGAGGGTCGGAAAAGATAACGAAGGAATGTAGGGGTACGGTACAGACCAGTCGTAAAAAGCAAAAAGACTCCCTTTTCTCCACTAAAACCATTGTCGTAAACATGTCGGGTGAAAAAAAAAAAAAAAAAAAAAAGGATGGGAAACTTTCAGCGCCAGGCGCAGGGTCAGTGGGGTGAGGTCAAGCCAAGAGGTACTGGTAGTAAAATCAGGCATTAAACACACACAAATTTTATGAACCACCTTGAGCACCCAACCCCCACATTACCAATACGCACACATAAGGATGGGTGGACTAAAGGGGAGGGGCCCGGGGGTTTGGCGAGGGGGTTGCCATAGAGACCCAGGAGAGACACGCCCCACAAAGAGACACCAAGGGACTCGCTGCTTTGGAGAAAAAACAGACTTTACCATTCACACGCCCCCTCAGGATGAGGGTGGGGCGCAAACCCTGAGACATTTTTTCCTCGTGTCACACAAGCTCCCTGTGACCTGATGGGGACAGACCAACTGATCATGTTGGGGGTGATGATTCAGTGTGGTCCCGATGGTTTGACGCTGACCTTTCTGGACGGGGGACACGGAGACAGTCAACCATCTGAGTGGACATTGCATGTTATCTCCTCAGCCAGGTCTGGCTGCAGCAGTACAGTATGTTGGACTTTGTTTGAACCAGAAACATCGGTTACTCCTGGCCTGATATACGGTCTATCAACAGTGGCGCCCCTGAGTCGACACCTGGTGTCCTTACACTTGTTCCCCCAATCCTTTACATATCACATTATTTTACGATACACCTAATGGTAACATGATGCCTTGCACTCACATTATAGATGACTAAGGTGGTATGAACTGACGGATGAGGCTTTGCCCTCATGTATCATTGGTTTTTGCGTCTGGCACATCAGGCTAAGGATTTAATGCCTCCAAGGCAAAATTATTATCACCACCCAATAGTTGTACGACATGGTGAAACAACTAGGCGTTACGATTTAGAGTTTTTCTGTAACAGGATCATCAACAAGTGATCCTGTTTCAGAAAAGGGGGAGTAAGGTTGGTAGTTATGTGACGTGTAAACACGACCCTACATGTATACAGCATGTAGCAGTTAAAAGAAATTAATCAAAAAGAAATTAAGAAAATGAAGCATCAAATATTTCGTATACACACGAAGGATATCATAGGGGAAAACCACACAAGTGCATGCAAAGAATCGTTTGTGACGACAAAGTCAGGGAAGACTTAGTGAAAACATCATTTGACAAAGCGATGAATTTGTTTGTAGATGGATACAGTTTTGGATACTGGAACGAAGGGTTACAATTAGCATATGCGATAGTAAACGAGGAAGACGAAACATGGGTAACAGTAGATGCTAGAAGGATTGAAGGAATCAGAATCAGAATCAGAATCAGGTTTATTAGTCAAGTTTGAACATTGCCCAAGGAATTAGACTCCGGTTATTTCGTTTTCCACTCAGATTTAAAAGTAGCAACAGTAAATAACAAATGTACGGTAGATAAAAGTGTGGTACGTATTAAAATATATACGATTAAAAAAGTGAAAGGTTCAACAGTATAAAGGTAGACATGGTAAAGACAGCTCTTAATAAGAAATATAAATAGTAAGTGGCCTTGAGATGGGAAACGGAGATTGGAATGAGTTGAGTTAAACCTGAGACAACCTGATATATTGTACAAGCATTATGGGAGTAGTTATTGTCTTTAAGGTAATGAATATCAGAATGGGCAAACGGATGGCGATCAGATGAATTAAATTCAGTCCAGGAATGGCACGAGTAATTTTTCTTTTTTGTAAAAGGTCAAATTTTTTAGATAGCTGGGATAAGTATTACAGTAAATAATAGTACAGGAATGTAGATGTTGTCCAAACAAAGGATTATAAAGAATAAGAAGAGCAGAGCGTGGAAGCAGGTGTCTCGCTTTGAAAAGCAGACCGCATTTTTTGGATTCTTAGATATTTAGTTTTGCAAAAAACGATCTATATGACGATTAGTTTAGACAGTCATCAATGAGGACTCCAAGGAACTTTGTAGAGTTTACTTTCTTGATTTCTTTATCTTTTATTTTGATCTGAAAGGCCAGATTTTCCATATTCTTTTGTTCTTTATTGAAACTGAATGATATATAATTTGTTTATCAATATTAAGAGAGGTTTTGTTCATTTTTGATCCAAATATCCACCTTAGAAAGCACATTGTTAAGGAGCTTTTGAATTTCATGGATGTTGTTATGTGATACAAGAAAGGTTGTTTTATTGAGCATTCCAGGAAAACATGTCAGTTTTTAGCCCCTGAGGCAGATCATTTTCAACTTTATTCTGTACGAAGATATGTCTTTATGTAACATTCAATAGTGAACTACGGAGGAGCTTAACAAGAAGGAATATGTTTTTCAGTTATTGTAATAATTCATTTGATCATCAACCAGTATTTTGGGGCAAATATACCGTAGTTTCATATGAGTGAATGATTTTTACTTTTTGTTACGTAGAAATGTATCACTTTTCTATAAAGGAAATGGTAATCGTGTGGACAATACTAAGTACCCCCTCAACGCGTAAAGGATTTAACAGAGTAATTTGCATGTCTGGATTGTTGAAGTGGGTGTACATACAGTGCCCAAAGGGAAAGAAATCAGTAATGTTCATAAATAAGCAATTATTGCTCCAAACCTATCTGTATGAAATTGTAGGATAATGTATTGAATCATCTGGAGTGGAGTATTGTGTAGTGGGTGACATCAGGAAGGCGTTTGGGAAACGCTGGATGGGACATGCGAATATGAAGACTAAATTGGCAAAAATCTGTGCACAGACCAAAATGACATGGGTGAACGCGGGCCTAGGACTGACCCGTACGAACTACAGACTGGACGATTTTTTCTAGGGCCGCAGAATGCGCCCTACTTGAAGGAGACTGACGAATAACAATTTGGTCAGAAAGCTCACTTCTCCGAACTGCAAAGTTTGGTATCTGCTTACTCCAAACAGGTCGGAGACGGACGGACAGACACGGACCTCACAGACAGAATGGGTTCCCCTGTGAGTCATCAGGAGACAGTGGTCGGAGCCAAGGTGGACAGGACCCAGAACGGACCTCCCACGTCATCCGACTCCACAGGAAAGGTGACACGTGGTGTCAACAATCGCAGTGGGCAACACCGGACCCCCCCATGAAGATTAGGACCCCAGATCCGCTGGATCTGGTGCAGGAGCGGACATCAGACCTTAGCTCTCAAGAGAGGGGCAGAATAATCCCCTGAGCAGGGTCCACCGGGTGATCAGAGTAGTCTACCTCTGACTCCTGAAGAGGAACAATAAAGAAGAAAGAAGATACATAGGGTGATCTCTGATTAGAGATCAAAAGGGGGATATTGTTATGATTGATTATATAAAGAATAGTTTAAAATCAAACTGAATATGTAAACTGCATGTGCTGATTAACTAAATGTTTCTGTATGTGAAACTAAGGTGCATCTCTGACTTTCACTGAGAGTACCATGCTGTAACAGGCACGAGATAAGAGAGGCCCCCAGCAATAAACTAAGGGGGGCCCCAAGCCACCCCCTTTCTCAAGTGTAATAAAACTTTCTCAAGAGAGAGACCGGCAGATCTGGCGTGACGATTGACCAAGCAGGCTGCAGGGGCTCTGCTCTGCCGATCTCCCTCATGAGGCCTACTTTAATTCTATCCCAGTCTTGTGTCTTTTTATTTACCTTTTCCAGCTCAATTAAAGAACCCGGGGTGATTGAATTCGATCACAACACTGTGAAAGAAAAACGCATTTCCCAGAGTCGCTCTTAGCTTAAGAATCTCTTTCATTAAGAAGGAAATGTAAGATGCTGCTGACCCAGTCTTTACAGTTACCTTTACCTTCTTAGTGAACAAAGACTCACAGATCCAGGCGTGTCAGGCAAATCAATATCACACCAAGCAATGAGATATTAAAACAATGCACACCGCACAAATTTTGATCTATTTTATACTTTAGATTTATATTGTTTAGCATTCATTGGTGACAGCAAAGGGGGAAAAAAAAGAAAAAAGGAATAACAAGTGTGTTCCTGTATATGCTTTATGCATTACGCACAAATAAAACAATCATCATGACTATCATTTATCACACGTGTGAGATACCATGGCTGCTATACAGCATATTCTCGCTGCAAATCAACCGCGTCGCCGTGCGCGAAGCAGAACGGTTTATATGATCACATTGGTGCGTCAGCATTTCAATCCCCTGGACGTGCTGTCGGACCGGGCTGTCCAGATGAGGTACCAGCTTCCACGGGCTGAGATACAACGCATCATCACATTGGTGTCTCCACATATCCGGAGGGAAACCCGGGGCAATTTGGCCCTGAGCCCGGAGATCCAGTTACTGGCTGCACTGCGTTTTTACGCAGTGGGGAGCTTCCTGGAGGTGGTGGGGGACAGCACTGGACTGAGCAAGGTGTCGGTGTCACGGAGTGCGGCAGCCGTGACACCGATCCTCCTGCGCTGTGCCCGACGGCACCTATATGTGTGATGACTGGGAATTAGTGCATTGAGGAGCAGCGCTGCGTGTCTCCACCAGTGTTGTGCTAGTTACTGAAAAATAGTAACCAGTTACCGTTACTAGTTACTTCATTAAAAAGTAACATCAGTTACTTAGACCAAAAAGTAATGCGTTACTATGAAAAGTAACTTTTTAGTTACTTTAAATAAAAACATTATTTTAAATGCTCCCATTTAATGGCCCTCTAGCCTTCATTTCAGCAGGTACTGTATGGATTTGCATCATGTTCTGCATTCTAAACAGTCTCCTCGCTTCTTCACTTCCTGTGTCAATAACGTTGGTTGCTTAGCAACAAGCTGAGAAGGCTCAGGGATTAAAGCAAAAAAAATATTTTTGACTGAAAAATTTTTTTCAGTCCAGTTCATATTCCCCCGCCATCTATGCACTGCACCTATTATGAAAAACAGGTTTTCTCTTGCTTTAACATATATAAAGTGGTCTCCCCTCAGCCTGCCAACTCACAGGAGGAAAGCAACCAAATTCTGCAGTGTCTGTACAGCCGCCCGGATGAGCCGTCCAGTGTGATGTGGATCTACGAGCCAATAAGATTCTGCTCCCGTCGTTACATAACAACGGGAGCAGATTTACATCAGTTGGCCTCCGATGCGTGAAACCACGCCCACAACCAACTCCGCTGGCCGGAGCTTCCGCCATTTTTTCGCGTCATTCAGGCAGCCAATCAGCACATGCCTCATTATCATATCATAGACTGGGATGCTGCAGACATGGCTCAGAGGCTGAATTTCTCATTTATTTAGCAAAAACAATCAAAAGCTTGTTTTTAAGACACTCAAGGCCTGTTCAAAATAGGTAGTAGATGCCATAATAGGTCCCCTTTAAGAATGGCCCCTTTTCTGCCGTGCGGTTGCTTCCCAAAGGTTTCAAGTAAAAAAGTTAAATGCTGTTTTAGCCCTTCTGTTTTCTAATACAGCATTTAAGGTGTAAGAAGACTTTAACCAACACTATTTAATTACTCGAGACCAATAGCATTTTATTGAAGGAAGGTGATTTTGAGCAGTTTTATTATTGTCAGTTTGCTTTTAATTTATAGTCCACATCAATTCGTGCAGTCCTCTCATTAAAGCCTTAGGCCTGTTCTCCTAGATCTGAGTCTACCTGGTAATCTGCACTTCTTCATCCAGTTGACCAGCTGCTCTGATGTCACTGCATTTGGCAAGGCTTCAAAAGTAAGATATTTCAAGCCTTTATTTGTTATAATTTTGGTGATTATGGCTCACAGTTTATGAAAACCCCAAATAAAAAATCTCAAAAAATTTGAATATTTTATGAAATCAATAAACAATTCAAACATAAAAATTAACATGTCTTGCTTTGCATGTTTTGAGACTATGTAATATATTAGTTTCACCTTTTAAATTGAATTAATGAAATAAATAAATAAAAACTTTTACACCATATTCTAATGTTCCGACCTTCACCTGTAGCTATATTTATATTTACTATAGGAGCATAGGCTATTTCAGTTGCTATATAGTTGTCTGTCTGTACAGTCGTGCAAGTTCAATGTTATTAAAGCACTTTAAATCAAAGCATTTACTTTTTTTATATAAAATAAATACATTTCTATGCCGTTTATAAATTTTGGGGATGTCTCTTTTTTGGCTCCTGCGCTGCTGAAATCACAGGTTCTTTATTTCTATTTCTGAAAGGTGGCAACCCGAGAGGCGACCCGCCGGGGGCCCGCGTTAACGGGTCCCCGACGGGCGCCGCAGCTGGGGAGATCCGCGAGAATAGCCCGGCGCGCGTCCAGAGTCGCCGCCGCCGACCGCCGTACCCGATCCCCCCCACTGGTCCGCCTTCCGCGCGGCGCCGGAGACCGCCCCGCGAAAACCCCCGCCCGACGACGATGGCCCCGCGCGGCGGGCCGGGCCGCAGCGCGGGGCCATCGGCCGCGGGGGGAGGAGGGCGACGGGGCGACTGCTCCCCCAGACTACCCCCTTGATCCAACACGCTCTCCTATTTCTGATTGGCTAATACCAAGACTCTGCGTCAGTTTAATGCCTAAAGGCTGGTTTATGGTTCCGCGTTACACCAACGCAGAGCCTACGGCGTAAGGTACGCGGGACAGTGCGCCTCGCCGCGTACCTTACGCCGTAGGCTACGGCGTAGGTGCTGCGTCGATTTAACGCAGAACCATAATTCAGGTTTAACATGATAAAAAAATGTTTTTCTGTTCTCTTTTTTTTTTTCCTCCTAATTTTCGAATTGACGGAAATCCGTCTAGAGACAGAGAACTTGAATCCCTGTGAGAAGGGCCAATGAGCTTCAGCAGCAGCTGAAGAACAGGAGCCTCTGATGAATCGTTCATTACAGTCTCAAATATAACCAATGGTGGCATGTCGATTTATAAGAATCTTTTTGCCCAGAAGAAAAAAAAAGAGCGAAAACAACGACCCATAACTATTTTCTTCTCTCGAAAAAACACACCTGCACCACGGCTTTAGGAGAAAAAGACGCTGCAAAGTGGAGATGCAGCGGCTCAGAAGAGCAGTGTGCTGATCTCCGCAATTTGAAGCCTTCTATAATAGTTGTAAAAAGAATTTCACTTATCACGGGTTCTTTTTGGAACATAATCCCTGCGAAAAACCAGGGATTACTGTAATTCCACGTTGTGAAACTCGCCTTTCTCTTGGCTCTTGACCGCTCATGTTTTTGAACGCACACACACTACGTTTCCTCCGGTCTCCGCGTGCGGGGAAAAAAAAGCTTCACTGTAGCCAGAAATAACGGAGTAACGCACCGTTTGGTAGCGGTAACTGTGTGACTGAATTTAAAAAGTAATGCGTTAGAGTATTAGTTACCGCAAAACTAACTGCGTTACTGTAACCCGTTACTAAATAACGCGCTAGTCCAAACACTGGTCTCCACACCCGCTGCGTGTCTCCACACATCCGCAAATACAATGTTGATGAATGCAAGATTCTGCTTAATAGTGAAAAAGGTCAAGCAGCTAAATAAACTTCTGAATATTTTTTTGAGGTGAAGGATTCTGTTTTATTAGTCAGGAGGATACAATGTGGTCCTATATGCTGAATGATCGTTAAGTTAATTTCTCCTTTCGTCCATCTTTCACATTTAATAAAAACAATACATTTCCTCATTATTCTCTTACCAAGACTACTTATTTAGTTCCAGTCTTGTTTTCATCATGAAAAAGGGTCATTAAAGTATATTTGTCATCTTAGTTTTTCATTATAACACACAACGCATAGGCAGCAGGGAATTAGTGCGTTAGGTAGCAGTGCTGCGTGTAAAAATGCGCTGATAGTGATCGGTGATCGATTTGCCTGGCATCGATTGATTTGGTTTCAGAACCGGACAGCTCCTCCAAAGAGCTTCTGAAAGAGCGAAACTAAAGGACGGTGTTAAGAAGTCATCTGGGGGCTTCCGGCTTAGCTGTACATGGGGTGAGACGTGATTAGCGGAGCTCCTGCAGAGTTAATTTTAATTCAACATTTATAGGCACTTTTTGCATCACTCCCACGGCTTTGGTTTTAACTAAATTATTTTCAACGCGGTTACTTCGACAACTTACCACGGAAATGCCTCCAAAGTCCATCAAAGCGGGGAATAACCCTCCAGCTAACCCGCGGCCTGCTGCTCATGCTGTCTCCTCGCCCCGCGGTGATCCTCCTCCTCCGGAGAGCACCTGCGCTGCGCAGGCTCCAGCTGCGGAGTTCAGCCGGCTTAAAACCGAACTCCTCTCCGCTCTCCGCAATGATGTTGCAGCTATATTTCGGTCAGAGCTTCAGGCAGCACTTACCGAGAATTTAACGTCCATTAAGTCCGAGCTGCTTTCTCTTAAAGCCGATCTTTCTGGCAGTATTTCATCCATGAAGGCGGACGTCGCGGGTCTCGCGACCACGGTCGCTGGGATGGAGCTGTCTGTCTCAAGCTGCTCAGACGACATCGTTGCTCTCCAGAAAAAAGTGGATCACTTGTCGAAAGAATATGTGAGGCTGGAGGACAGATGCGAGGATTTGGAGTCAAGGTCTCGTCGGCAGAACGTACGGATTATTGGCGTCCCGGAGGAGGATCCTGACTCTTCATCTGCAGCCGGTGTTTCCAGGCTATTGGCGGAAGCCTTCTCCCTCGACGCTGAGCCGGTGGTGGACAGAGCCCACCGCACCCTCATGCCGAGACCGAAGCCCGGGGAGCGGCCCCGCGCAATAGTGGCTAGGCTCCATTATTACACAGACTGCGCTGACATCCTGAGAAAGGCGAGAGAGCGGCAGCGGATCAAAGTCCGGGATATGACCATCTCCGTGTTCCCGGACCACACTGCCAAGACAGCGCGGGCGCGCGCTGCCTTTAATGACGTGCGCCGTCAGCTGTGGGAGATTGAAGGAGTCCGGTATGGATTGCTGTATCCCGCCCGGCTGCGTGTAACCCATGATGGCCAGCAACGTGACTTCACGTCGCCAGATGAAGCCCTGGCATTCATCAGGAAAATAAAAAAAGTGACTACCAGCTAGTTTTCTGGGACGATTTATCCAGCTTGATGTCCGTGCGGGACTCTGGCCCGGGGTGAGTGACTGAGTCAATTCAGAAAATGGGACTTTATGTCGTAATTTTTTATTTTTTATTTATTTATTAATTTTTTTTTCTTTTCTCTTCTAACTATCAATGGGAACAACACCGTTTAAAATTGAAGGCCTAATCATTTCTCTGGTATGATGCCTTGATAAGAAAATATGCACGCACCCCTGTCTTTGCTTAAATTGTGTGCGTGTCTGTGTGGGTGTGTGAGTGCATATATTTATATCATTGTTCTATAGGCCCAAGATCTCTTTAATTTACGTTTGTTGTTACCCTGACAAGACAGCGATCGTCAGAATGGCTCAGATTGATGGTTTCATATGCCTCATATTTTATTTAATTTTTTTTTAAGGTTTTAACTCTGCAGGAGCTAATTTTGTTTTTGTTTTTGTATTTAGCTTTATAGTCGAAAGCATCTCTTTTCGAGAATGGCTTCCTTTGAAGCCAGCACGGCTGTTTCCATCATTTGGGGATGGGATCATCTAATGTGCGCTGGGTGGGTGGGCGGGGGTTATGGGATGTTGGCTTTTAGTCTCTGTAGGTATGTATATACTCCTGAGTTTTGTTTGTTTTGGTTTTCCCTTTTACCTCTTTTCCTTATATCTCCTCTGGTGGTGGGTGAGTCGGTCTTATTTTCTCTCAGAGAATGCCTATGAACGATCGTAATCTGCGCAAGCCTGATACTGGATCAAACATTACATTCACTAGCTGGAATGTGAAAGGTGTGAATAATCCAATTAAGCGATCAAAGATTTTTTCACATTTGAAACGCTTGGACACTGACATAGCTTTCCTTCAGGAAACTCATTTGCGAAATAAAGATCATTTCAGACTCAAACGAGCTTGGGTGGGTGATATTTTTCATTCAAATTTTGATTCTAGGTCTAGAGGAGTAGCAATTTTGATCAACAAAAGAGTCAATTTCTCCGTCTCCAGGACAATATCCGATAAGAATGGTAGATATCTTATTGTTGCGGGCACTCTATACTGTAACCCTGTATTGTTGGTGAATATATATGCCCCTAATTTTGATGACCCCAATTTTACGGATAGGCTGTTTGGCAACCTCCCTTTCTTAAATACGCATATTACAATACTGGGCGGTGATCTGAATTGTGTTATTAATCCTTCTTTGGACCGTTCGAATCCTCATACTTTCTGACTCAATCCTCTATGTCAAAATCTATTACCGATTTTACAGTCAAGAACGGGCTTGTTGATCCGTGGAGGGTCTCACATCCTGGAGATAAGGAATTCTCTTTTTTTTCACAAGTACATCAGTCATATTCACGTATTGACTATTTTTTTGTTGATGGCTCTCTTCTCCCCAAAGTTACTTCTGTCGTATACCACCCAATTGTTATTTCGGATCACGCCCCTCTAACTTTGAATATAACATGGTCTGAGCGCCCCCGTTTTTCTTCTCCCTGGAGGTTTAATCCATTGCTTTTATCCGACGATGCATTTAATGTTTCTATATCTGCTTCAATAGATGATTTCATTGCATTAAACAAAACAGATTCTACCAGTTTTTCGCTAGTATGGGAATCACTCAAAGCATATTTGCGAGGACAGATTATCTCTTATTCAGCATACGCCAGTAAAATCCGCAGGGCTAAATTACAGGAGCTCACATCTAAAATTCAGGACACAGACAGACTAAACTCAGTTAACCCGAGTCCGAGTTTACTGAAACAACGGCTTGATTTGCAGTCAAAATTCGATCTTATAGCGACAGCTGATTCTGAACGGCTCCTATTACGCGCTCATGCCAACTATTATGAACACGGCGATAAACCAAGCAGGTTATTGGCTCACCAATTAAAAAGGCTAGCAACGTCGAGACTGATTCCCAGCATTAGAGATTCTAATGGCACACTTACCACCGATCCAATCGCCATCAACACAATTTTTAAATCATACTACTCCTCTCTCTATGAGTCAGAATCTCCACTTGACACAGCAGAAATGACCTCCTTTCTTGATAATATCACTGTCCCTACTATTAATTTGGATGTGGCTAATGGCCTCGATGCTCCTTTCAGCTTGCAAGAAATTGCTGCCGCCATTGAAGCTACGCAAAGCAACAAGGCCCCTGGTCCCGATGGGTTCGGAGCTGAGTTTTTCAAAAAATTCAAAGACAAATTAGCCCCCCTTTTACTTTCAATGTACAATGAGTCCCTTGATCATGGCTCATTGCCTCCCTCTTTAATGCAGGCGTCTATTGCCCTCCTTTTGAAGAAGGACAAGGACCCTGAATCATGCACTTCTTATAGGCCCTTGTCTTTACTGAATGTAGATGTCAAAATTTTAGCCAAAGCACTAGCAATTCGTCTTGATAAGATCCTTCCTAGCATCATATCTGAGGAGCAGAATGGTTTCATCAAGGGACGCCAGCTCTTCTATAATGTTCGTACACTTCTTAATGTGATTCTCTCTAAAGATTCTTCTCCACTCCCTGAAGTTGTTATCGCAATTGATGCTGAGAAAGCTTTTGATCATGTCGAATGTAACTATCTTTTTGCAACACTTCATAAATTCGGATTTGGACACAGGTTTATATCGTGGATTAGACTTCTTTACACTTCCCCTCAGGCCAGCATTCACACCAATGACAACTACTCCACTTATTTTACATTATCACGTGGCACGAGACAGGGCTGCCCTCTCTCCCCTTTGCTATTCGCTCTATCCGTCGAACCACTTTCAATTGCTTTAAGAACTCTTCCTCTATTTCGCGGAGTCTCTAGGTCCAATGTGGAACTTAAATTGTTACTTTATGCAGACGACCTCCTTTTATATGTATCTGACCCTTTAACCAGCATCGCACCAATATTATCTCTGTTGAAGAATTATGGATCCTTCTCCGGCTATAAGGTCAATCTTCACAAGTGTGAATGCTTCCCCATAAACTCCTCTGCTTTACAACTCAAACAATCTGATATCCCCTTTAAACTCAGCCCGTCAGGCTTTAGATACTTAGGGATTAATGTGACCCGCACTCTGCCCTCTCTTTTCACCGCTAATTTTTCCTCACTGGTAACTCGAGTGAAGGCGGACTTACAGAGGTGGAACTCCCTACCATTGTCACTGATAGGAAGAATTAACACAGTGAAAATGACTGTATTGCCTAAATTTCTTTTTTTGTTCCAATGCACTCCTTTATTTCTACCAAAATCTTTTTTTAAATCACTTGACCAAATTGTTTCCAACTTTTTATGGGCCGGTAAGACACCCAGAGTGAGGTATTCGCTTCTCCAAAAATTTAAATTTAATGGGGGTCTAGCACTACCAAACTTTATGCTTTACTATTGGTCAGCGCATATTCACAAACTAATTTATTGGCTTCAGTCTCCTGAGTTATTATGGTGCAGATTGGAGGCTCAGTCACTCTCTTCATCCTCTGTAACAGCCCTACTCTCCTCCTCTTTACCATTGAATCCCTCTAAGTTTACAAATAGCCCTGTGGTGCTTTCCTCCCTTAAGATTTGGTCACAGTTTAGGCGCCACTTTAAATTTGCTTCTCCATCCATCTATACACCTGTTACTAAGAATCATCTGTTCCCTCCATCACTAATAGACACCACTTTTATGATTTGGTACAACCGGGGCATTAAGCACTTCAGGGATCTATATAAGGATGGTATCTTTTCCACATTTTCAGATCTGAGGTCAAAGTTCAATTTGCCTGCCTCCCATTTGTTTCGCTACTTCCAGCTTCGACACTGCGCCTCTGCTCTGTTTCCATGCTTCCCTTCCCTTCCTGCTAACCAACCGTGGGATGATCTTCTAACTATGAAACTCAGTCAAAAGTCTCTGATATCTAAGATATATGCACTGTGTATGACATTTGATGATAATTCTGTAGATAAAGCTTGGGAGGGTTGGGGACGAGAGTTGGGCCTTGACTTCACAGGGGAGCTGTGGGATAAAGCTATCCGTAGCATACGATCTAGCACGCCTTGCGCTAGATTTGAACTCATTCAATTTAAGGTGCTGCATAGAGCCCACCTATCAAAATCCCGATTATTGGAAATATATCCGAATGTTGCAGACCTATGCGACAGATGCCAGGGTTCTCCATGCAATTTAAGTCATATGTTTTTCTCCTGTCCTAGGTTACAGAAATTTTGGAGTGATTATTCTGTGATCATGTCTAAAGTTCTGGGTAAAAAAGTTATGGCCCCTCTCTTAGCAATATTCGGACTCACTGTTGACTCCTCACATATCAGCCCCACACAGTCAGAAGTATTGGCTTTCACATCCCTTTTAGCAAGACGTCGTATCTTACTTCTATGGAAATCCCCCAAGTCCCCGTCTATTTCTATTTGGCTTAGTGATGTTATGTTTTTTCTTAAATTGGAGAAGGTGAGATACTCTGTAAAAGGCAACGCAGCTAAATTCGTTCGCAAATGGCAATCTTTCATAGACCACTTTACCGCGTTGAAGACTCTACCCACCGACTGACCCCCCTCTCCCTTAATTTTCTTTTCATCTCCTTAATTTGTTTTTTTTTATGTTTTATTTATTTCCAGTTAATGGGATATCACTTATGGGCATCTACATTCACCACTGCATTTGTTTTTTGTATGCATTTTTGCTCATACATTACTTTCCTCCTTTGATCATTTCTTGCTCATCTGTTTATTTATTATTTAACGCTACAGAGACTCTGTTCCTTAGTTAGGTTTTGTGTGTTTAAAAAAAAAAAAAGGAGACAATGTATAATGCGTGTGTTTGACTACAGATTTCCATGTTTTCATTGTATGTTGTTTCCTATAAAAAGATCAATTAAATTATAAAAAAAAAAAAAAAAAAAAAAAAAAAAAAAAGAAGTCATCTGGGAAACAACCGTATCTTAGGGTACCTTCTTAGTTGAAACTCTCTTAAATCCTTAAGAGGTCGGATCTGGGAAACCCGGTCAATATGTGTGCAGAAGTTAAAAAAAAAAAAAAATCCTGAAGATCATAGTAACATGGTGAAATGGAAGGAATTTAGTTTGTGTGTTTGAAAGGGAATAAACATTGATGAAACTGAAATGGGCCCCACGAAGCAGAAAAAAAAAAAAAAAACAACAAATCGCTGGAGAAATGTTCTCACATGCTTAGTTAGTATTATCCACTCACTGGCATTAAGGAACCTGGCTCTGAGGGGATCTTTTGACACATTGCACAAGGCCAACAATGGGAACTTTCTTAAAGAAGTTGAACTGGTATCTTAATTTGATCCTGTGTTGAGAGGTCCTGAGAAGCATCGACAGTGCAGCAGAGAACATCACATACCTGGGTAAAACGATTCAAAATGAGTTGATAGCCCGTGTCAGTGATCAAATAGTTGACAGAATGGTGTCAGAAATCAAAGATTGAAAATACTATGTCATAATATTGGATTGCACCCCAGATGTAAGTCATCAAGAGCAAAAGTCTGTTGTGCCCACAGTGAATCTTGGTGAAAATCCAGACAAAGTTAAGAACTGATTTATTTAAATTCATTTTTAAATGCAGACCAATGACAAAAACTCTGGGAAACTTAACCGAAAAGTAAACATTTCAAGAAAAACAGAAAAAAAACCCATTAATTACAAAGAAGAAAAAGGCTAATGTAAAGCAGTATTTAACAGAATCATACCCTCATATGTATTTCTCTCAGAATAACTAAACTAATGTCTATCAGGCTTTCTCACCTTTGTGTAAAACGTAACATATAATAAAGAGGGTCTATGTTTAAAGCATGTCTGTTACTTACACTACCATCATGTTCAAAATAAAGACTTTTGAATTGAATTCTTGTACTTCATTTTCTAAATCTGGTTATAACTGAACAGCTCTTACAGCTGTAAGAATCTGCTGCTTTTTAAAAAATATTCAAAATCTTTCCCACAATCTAACCACCAGAATTATTTCTTTCAAGCTAAATTAACTAAAATAAATTGGTGCATTTTAACTGAACTCTCAAAATAGATATCAGCACTGATCACAAATGTACACTTTTTATCCAGTGTGAATACGTTGGTGACTCCTTAGATTACTTGATGTGGTAAAAGCTGCTCCACACTGATCACATCTGTAAGGCTTGTCTCCAGTGTGACTACGTTGGTGTCTCGTTAGAGCACTTTTCTGGGCAAAAGCCGCTCCACACTGATCACATCCGTAAGGCTTGTCTCCAGTGTGAATACGTTGATGATTCGTTAGAGCATTTTTCTGGGCAAAAGCCGCTCCACACTGATCACATCCGTAAGGCTTGTCTCCAGTGTGAATACGTTGATGATTCGTTAGAGCATTTTTCTGGGCAAAAGCCGCTCCACACTGATCACATCTGTAAGGCTTGTCTCCAGTGTGAAAACGTTGGTGACTCGTTAGAGCATTTTGCTGGGCAAAAGCCGCTCCACACTGATCACATCTGTAAGGCTTGTCTCCAGTGTGAATACGTTGGTGTTGCTTTAGGTGACCTTTTAGGGCAAAAGCCGTTCCACACTGATCACATCTGTAAGGCTTGTCTCCGGTGTGAATACGTTGGTGACTCGTTAGACCACTTTGCTGGGCAAAAGCCGCTCCACACTGATCACAGCTGTAAGGCTTTTCTCCAGTGTGAGTACGTTGGTGTTGCTTTAGATGACCTTGTCGGGCAAAAGCCTTTCCACACTGATCACATATGAAAGGCTTGTCTCCAGTGTGAATACGTTGGTGTTGCTTTAGAGGACCTTGTTGGGCAAAAGCCGCTCCACACTGATCACATCTGTAAGGCTTGTCTCCAGTGTGAATACGTTGGTGACTCGTTAGAGCACTTTGCTGGGCAAAAGCCGCTCCACACTGATCACATCTGTAAGGCTTGTCTCCAGTGTGAATACGTTGGTGACTCGTTAGAGCATTTTGCTGGGCAAAAGCCGCTCCACACTGATCACATCTGTAAGGCTTTTCTCCAGTGTGAATACGTTGGTGTTGCTTTAGGTAAAGTTGTCGGGCAAAAGCCGTACCACACTGATCACAGCTGTAAGGCTTGTCCCCAGTGTGAGTTTTCTTATGGATCTTCAGGTTTGATGAAGTGGTGAAGACTTGCTCGCAATCATCGCAGCAGTGTCTTTTGGGTCTTCCGTTATGATTCTGTAACAGAGAAGATCACTTACATTATCTTGAATGCATTATCAAAAGCCTTTTCAGTTTCAATCAAGTGCTGCCTCAGGTTCTTTCATGTGAGACAATCTATGAGTAGTGTTGTCCCGATCACGTCATTTTCAAAAGATCGGGATCGGCCAAAAAAGTATCGGGACATACTGTTATGGCTCGGCCGGCTGGTTTCCGACTCCGCGACCCGGTAGCGCTGGGAGCGCGGAGTCGGCGCAGCGGCCAGAAGAGCCGGGCGGCTCTGCTCTGAGCCCCAGCTGCAGCTCAGAGCGGCTCCAGCAGCTCCAGGCCAGTTCGTCTTATTTGTTTGCTTATTGCTCTGTGTCTATGTTTTAACATATATTAATTATTTAATCATTTTATAATTGCATTTAACAATACAGACAGTTGATGTGTGTTTATTGTAAGATTTTGGGCAGCGCCGGCGGCTGAAGAATCGTTTGTGCTGGTGGGGAAGGAAGCGTGGCTAACAGAGAGCTAACAGCAGCTAGGCTACGCTCAGATAAACGGTCTGAAAGTTTTAAAAACAAAGAAAAGCTGTCGGAGAAAAGTGACTGTAGTGTTATGTAAATGATTATCCGTCACTCGTAAATCATCTTTTGGTCCACTTTATTGACTCGGTAACAACACAGGGATGACGGACTGCTATTTTGCAGGCTGGTGTTACGGTCTAAAGGGTCCGTGTCTGAACAACCACAATTGGTTCCTACGCTCTGCGTGACATCAGCACAACACAGTGACAGAAAACTATAACAGCCACAATGAATATCTGCTGCTATTCATTTCATGCTGTTGAGAATTCTGCACTACGGTTAAGCCAAAATGTATTTTCATTTTCTTATTGATTGTGAGTTTGACTGGATGTCATTCAACTTTTAAACCTCGTAAGTAAACTACCTCCTTTTGAAGTGAAATTGATTTATTTTTGTTATTTTACTATTCTGAACTTTTTGTTTTAGTTTACAATTTCATGTTTCTACATTTTGTGGCACCAGAGCTGATAAGCTTTGTTTTGATCCAATGATGCAGTCAGTGAAAAAACAAAAATATGTCCATGTTGGAGAGAATGGACAATACAGTTTTTTACTTAATTTACTTTACTTTTTTTTACTTTACTTTTTTACTTAATTCTTTGCCAAAATGTATCTGATTGGGAAAAAGTATCGGAAATGTATCGGGAGCCAAAAAGTGATCGGATCGGGAAAAATCGGGATCGGCAGATACTCAAACTCAAGTGATCGGGATCGGATCGGGAGCTAAAAAATCCTGATCGGGACAACCCTATCTATGAGGACTAATGTTTAACATATTTAGTTAAAAATGTTGAAAAAAAATTTGGCTCCAGGCCAGAAAACCCAGTT
Source organism: Cololabis saira (assembly GCF_033807715.1). NCBI lineage: Eukaryota > Metazoa > Chordata > Actinopteri > Beloniformes > Belonidae > Cololabis > Cololabis saira. The sequence continues at coordinate 42,203,589 of NC_084594.1, forward strand.
CCAAGGTAGCACCAAGTCTTTGCTGGGCTTGAGGAAAGAACTGCTTACGTAAACGGGGCAGAGTTGTTAAGACCAACGGCAAAAGCAAGACGGTGACATTTTCAAACAAGAGACAAATTAATACGGATACAGCAGCAGTGGTCTGTGGAGGAAACAACCTGTCTTTCTGTCTGGCGCCAATGCAATCGCAGCGACGTAACTGACGTTTGCAGTGACGTAATGACGTGGCTCCCCTTGGCACCCCAAGCTATGAAAAAGCAAACCGGCTTTCAGCTGGTTTGCAAGTTGAACGAGTTGTGAACCAGCACCGGCCCAGAACCAGCCCTGGAACCGGTTTGGTGGAAAAGGGGTATGTGTGGATGAGAGGTAGTAGCGTTGGTAGCAATGTTTTTTTTTTACCTGCCATTGTGTATTTTATGTTTATGTAATAATTGCTCGGGGGTCATGTTCTGGGTCTCTGGAAAGATCCTAGAGACAACTTACTGTTGTAATAGACGCTATATAAATAAAATTGAATTGCATTGTTATTTTCTGGCAGGCTTTGGACTGGATGGATGTTATTTTGACTGCAGTTACAGCATTACGCTGCTGTGGAGGAGCTGTATCAACGACAGTGCACCAGAAGAAATCGAGAATTATTTTCCGCGGTTTTCCGCTATTTGTTGTATTAAAAATCAGCGCCCTGGTTTTCCCTGGCTGTTCAAACAGGTAAATATTGTTAATTTTGCATCCGAACACGTCTTGTTTATTCGTCTTATATTCGGGCCGATACGGTACTTTAAAAAGCGACCTCGCGACCAGGAGAAGCAAGAGTGTAGGTGAAATGGTGCAGACAATTAACGTTACAGGCAGTTAACAAGTAATAAATCATGTTACCGACGAGATGCTGCAATTTTGTCAGGGCTGAAAGTAGTGCACAAATATGCATGAAAGGTGATAGCGAGAGTCAGAGTGCAGGGCAGGACGAGTTGGCGAGGCGAGGGTAACGTTAGTCAGTTTCCAAGTCATTAGGAGCATATCAACGCAAAGCCAACGTGTATGTTATTTAAACATCACTTTTTATTCATCTTTACAGATATTCTCAAAAACAGAGCCAGTGGGTTTGACAAACGGTGGCTGAACAAATTTACCTAGGTCGGGCTTACTGAGGAAGGTATGGTCTGTTATTTATGCTAAACGTACTGTGACCCCATGCAGCAGAAACTATCACTATTTATGTCTGTATCAAAATAAATATATATAAATAAAATAAAATACTTAAGGAGCATGAGGCTCCTTTTAAGAAATTAGACTCTATAGCGTCACCCTTCACCACGACGGCCGTCGGGGGTACTGCAGCCAACAGCGAAGCCGACACGGGAGAACGTGCATGCAGCGTCATGTGACGTCACATCCACAGGACAGCGCGGGAAATTTGGGCCCGAATTGCAGCACATTTTGCAGCACACAGCCTGTTCAAGGCAACGGAGAGATACACTAGAGGGCTCATTCTTTTGGGTTTGGAACGCTTCATCTGACATTATTACTAGAAAACTTAAAAAGTATACGAATTTTTTTCATAAATCCTACCTCAATCCTGCCTCAAGCTCCTTTAATGCAAGGTGAAGACACCTCTGCGCAGCAGACTGAAGGAGAGGCACTTGGATGTCTGTTGTAAGGAGGCCATGATGGACGAGAGCAGGACCATGGAGGGCCAGACCATCGATGGACCAGACCAGGAGGCCTTGGACTACAAGGAGCATGAGGATCTACAGATGGAAAAATAGGAGGCTGAAATATTCTCTGTCTGGTTGCGAGATTTGTCAGTAAATGTCTGAAACCCTACAAAAACTCTTACCAAGACTACTTGTCTTATATCCAGTCAAAATGTTTTATTTCTAGTCCAAAAAAATCATTACATTTAAAATAAGACGGTCACCTAAAAAGTAACTCGTTCTAGAAAACCATTTTCACTCATTTCAGTGAAATTTTCTCTTGTTCCATTCGCAGTTTTTTTTTTTTTACTTTTTTTTTGGTAAGATTGAGTTCTTTTATTTGTATTTATATTTTTATGTTAATAAAATAATGCTTTAACATGACAATTGTCATATTTTTAACATACATTTCAAATAATTTACATTCTTTGTAAATTGATTTCTTGGGAAAAAGGGGCAGATTAAATAAGATTCTTGTTCTTTCTGCACCCTTTCATTCAGAATTTAGGAACTTTTATGTTTATATTAAATTGTTTTATTTTATCAATTAATGAAATAAAGAACAAATAAATAAATTTGTAATCATATTAGAACTCCCAAAATACAAAATATCTTGTAAAAAGTGTTTGCTTGAGCCAGTTGAAGGCACGGTATACGGTATGCGCATGACCAGGATGGTGCCACCTCTGCCACAATTTGAGCCAGGAAAAACCCTGGTTTCAAACCATGTGGTCAGGCCTTCCAGAAGAAGAAAAGTCAAGCCAACTTCATTTATGAAGCACATAAAATAAACTTTACACCACTAAAAGACCCAAATTCTAAAACATTAAAAAAAGTTTAAAAAACAGTTGTAGTCAAGGAGTTGCTGAATTCAGGCAGTGGTATGTTTATGCATAGATGCATTGCTTTCATGGTGTTTTCCACTGTGCAAACTCAAAGAAAAATTAAAGTTGCAAGCAGTGATGAACGGGCCCTCGCAATCATGGCCACCGCCCCCCATAAGCATATCAGAAATGACACCACCCACGACTTTCCATTCAAGTTATGCCAGAAAACGGGGACTATCAAATATTGACCAATCAGAAGAAGGGGCGGGGCTAATTCATGACAATGAAGGTCAAGTACTCAATACCGAGTCTGATGACACCACCCACGAGTCTTTATGTCAAAACATTCAAAAGTTATGGCAGAGAAAAGTTTTCTAGGGGGCGCTGTTGAGCCTTCTTGCCACGCCCATTACAAACCAATAAATATCACATTTTTCGCCAGGCCTGGCTTGCGTGCAAAATTTGGTGACTTTTGGGGCACGTTTAGGGGGGCAAAAAGGCCCTCCTTTCGTCAGAAGAAAGAATAAAGAAATTCCTACAGATACAATAGGGCCTACGCACTGTAAGTGCTCGGGCCCTAATAAAGAAAAAAAAAAATTCCTACAGATACAATAGGGCATTCGCACTGTGCTCGGGCCCTAATTAGACGAGGATAAAGATTTCTTTTTTTTTTTCCTTTGGCTTGTCACAATTTGCTCATGCATGTGAACATTCACATTTTTCTGACACTGGAAATGTATGCTGTGAGTTCTTACCTATCCATTGAGACCAATATTATGCATATTGTCTTTTTAATTGTGAGGATATTTTTGATTTAATATGGATAGGCTTGTTTAGGCGAAATTCACCTTCAAAATCCCTAGGGGTTAACAGGTTACGAATTAAATAAATATATAAAGATTAAGATAAAAATTAAAAGAAATTAAAGCCAACATCTCATACTGGGTTAAAACCCTGGCACAAAAGGTGGGTCTTGAGAAATTATTTTAAAATTGCCAAGAAAGAGGACTGTCTGTTATTTACTGGTAACGCATTCCACAATTTGGGGGCTACAACAGCAAACTAGCAAATTAGGACTGGGTCATATTATACCTTGGTCAGCTGATCCGAGTGACCTAGAAGAAGAGTGTAAATGTAGCAGCTCAGAGAGGTAGGGTAGGGCAAGACCATTTAGAGATAGAAAAACAAATAAAAGGATTTTAAAATGAACTCTAAAATGGACAGGCAGCCAGTGCAGTGAGGATAAAACGGGAGTAATGTGCTCTCTCTTTCGTGTTCTTGTTCAAAGCGGTGCAGCAGCATTTTGCACCGGCTGAAGACGACACAGGCCGGACTGACTAACACCAACGTACAAGGCGTTACAATAATCCAGCCGAGTGGTGATAACTATCTTTTTTTCATTAAAGAAAAGATGACTTTGTTCAGTTGACCATAAACAACCTTCTCCAAAATCTTTGAGAAAAGGAAACTTGGAAATAGACCTATAATCTAAAAGGACAGTGTGATCAAATCCAGTTTTTTTTTTTTAAATCAGTGGTTGAACTATTGCATGTTTAAATCCTGAGAACAGTCTGCCATGAATAAGAGCAAGAACTGATGGTCCCAGAATAGAAATGATGTCTTTAAACAATCGAGGTGGGACAGGATCAGTAGGGGAGCCAGGGGGCTTCAGATGACCAATAATCCCATATAAACATGACCGTCACAAGTTCAAACTGGTCAAAAAACAGCAGAACAAGGAACAGACACTGAAGGGTAAAAGACAGGTGGCAGAATATGAGCACTAGTATGAGTCACCATGTCCACAAAAACTTAAGAAACCTTTCATATGCCCCAGGAGTTTGAAAAAAGACTTTTTGAATAAAATTGAAGATAATTACAGTACATCTGAAACAAATGATTATAACATATTCAAGTGAAAAAGCATGTTATTTTGCCTCATTAAAATCATCTCGAAGTTTGCATCATAACTTCTCAGCTGCCGGTTAACCTGCCGATCTTCCACCCACTTTTCTCCTACTCTTCTCTTATTTTCTTCTCTTTTCTTTCTTACTGCTATTTTTTATTTTTCTTCTTCGTGCTACTGCTATTTTTATTTTTATTCTTCGTGACAGGGATTCGCTTTGGCCTGCGGAGTTAAGTTCAGCATTGGTTTTAAAGATATCTGGCGCCATCTAGCGGTGTGATGGGTATAATGTCTAGACCCCGAATGTAAGACGACCCCCATTTCTTCAGTCTTATTTCAATGCAAAAAACACCCTCTTATATTCGGGCCAATACGGTATTGAGAAAATGATCAACAACATTAAATAATATACGTAGTTTATGGGGGTTGGTAGTCTAGTGGTTACAGAGGTGGGCTTGTACGCGACACATGTAACACAGGTTTTTGATCTCAGAAGACTACATCACAAATTATCAAGTTAAAAACAGACAACCAAAAACAAAAATTATGTCCAGCGTGTGACTACGTTGCTGAGTGGGCTCAGACACCCCCTGTAAAATGTTAAACGAGTCAATTCAGTTTAACAAGTCCTTAATCATTGGCTTTTCAGGGCAACACACGTGCACGTTAGATTCTCCAACAATAAGGATCCGGTCATATTTTGGCATGAGTTCAGCCAGTAATTCAGAGATGTCGTTTAAATAAAAATCCTTATTGTATTCACAGATATCATGTGACGTCACACAGTACTCGCAGCGCCATCTTGAGGACCGACTTGCAACCTTGGATCTATTATAAAAAAGCTTGCAACATGCCGTCTATCTGTTGTGCCGTGGGATGCGACAATAATAAGTCTAAAAAAATGGGATTGACCTTTTACCAGTGCTTTAAGTGGGCCTTGGGATATTGTGATATTTAAATGTTCTTCTATTTTCTTCCTGTCACTCGTGTTGAAAGCCGGTTGAAAGCGCTGTAGGAAACAGTCATGATGGGGATCCAGTTAGTTGAAATGAGAAGTTATCTCTATGATACCTCCTCATTTCACCACAAAAACCACAATAAAGTGGCAGAAAGAAATAATATCCTATTATTATATAGGTCCCGGTGTTGTGCCAAAAAGTGATTGCCTGCCAGAATCTGATTTCTTCTTATTTCTGGCCGCGGGAGCGCGCACAGCAGCCCGTTGAACGATAGCGCTAAAACGTCAGATTTTCAGATTATGAAGCTCAATAATGAGATCAAATCATATTTAGGCAGAAACAACTGCAAACTGTATTTGGCCTTCAATCAATTTTTGGCAGGTGAAAATGCCTATTTTGTGTTGTAATGGTCCTTTAAAAGAGTTAAAAGCAATCCTGTGAGCTCTAGTGTTTATATTATAAAGCTCAAGAATGAGATCAAATCATATTTAGGTAGAAACAACCTTTCATTAACTGTATTTGGCCTTCAATCAATTTTTGGCGGGTAAAAAGACCCATTTTCAGGGGAGAAATCAGATTCTGGCAGGCAATCACTTTTTGGCACAACACCGGAACATCGGACGGGAGGGAGAGAAAAGGTCCTGTAAGTGGGGAAAAAAACATTTAATAACTGCGTGTGGTGACGCAATCAAACAGCAAACAGCGTGGAATGAGCGGCGTGTGGTGTTAAATGCAGCAAACATGTCAGCATGTCAGATCATTACTGAGATGTGGGGAAAAAGCAGAGGACACAAGAAATGATCCAGGCTGAGTTGGATTTGGGAAACGGCTTGGAGCTTCGCCGGTGTATGGAGAAGGATTGTGGACCAGGTAGATATATATGTCCGCAAACGACAAATCTGGCAGGTTTTTGGCAGACTGGAGTTGAGTCAGTAATTGATTAGCTATTATATACGGATCGAAACCTAAAGTGTCAATTTTCTGTAGATACCGTTGCTGTTCTTCGGGAGTTAAGTGAGTTATTAGGTGAGACGTCATATTGGCTGCGCGACGTGAAGGTCCTCGGTCGGTCCTCAAGATGGCGCTGACAACAAAAAATGTCACGTGACTGAAACCCATGAATATCGGTGGTCAATAAGATTACTGCACACAAGACTAGGGCTGGGGATCGATTCAAATGTCAAGAATCGATTCAATTTTGATTCTTAAGATTCAGAATCGATTATCAAACTTTTATTCGATCCGATATTGATTCGGGTTAGTGTTATTAAAACTGCTTTTTGAGCTGTTGCATGAATTATATAACTGTAGTTATGCAACATATTAATACTAGTATTATATTGAGATTCAACAGCAAGTATTGGCAGCTAATGATGCTGTAAGGACCAATCACCTTCCAGGATGCTGATAGAACTGCTTTCAGAAACATCATGTGGGTCAGAATTACCAAACAGATCCAGGGAGGAAACAGAGGAACTATGAAATCGGTTTTATTTTTTCCCCATTTATGAGAATCTGGTTTTTAGCATTTTATGCAAATATAACTCCAAAACGGTTTATAAAGCAAAGAAATATAGACAATTTATGCAATTATAACTGAAAACTATAATGTGTTCATAGCTTTATGGGCATTAACAAAGAAATACCAAAAGTTGTAATGTAACAATGAGACATTTTTATTTATTCATTCATTTTTTTTAATAAACCTTTAGACATATGAATCGATTTTTAGGAATTAATGAGAATAGATTTAGTTACGTCTCTTTATTAGGGAGTTATTGACCGCAGAAGTGGAAATCTACAAATATCTGTCCAACTTTAAAGGACCAAAAAGGTCTGGACTGCTTTGTCTGCGCGCCGCCACATTTACAAACATTACAGCGCAGAAACGTTTATACGTACTAGTAGGCCATAAGGTGAAGCCCATTATCATTTCATCACACTTTTGAGGACTACACAATCTTTACATTATAAAAAAAGATTGATTCCTGCTCACTTTACAAGTAAAAGTTAGGAGTTCAAAACCCCGCAAGAGTCCCGTGACGACCGCGCCTCGACCCGCGGACGAAAATCTTACTCCGCTCAGAAGAAACTAGTACCGTTTTGCGGTCACCGATCACGTGACTCTTGCAGGGGTTAGAGCTCCGACTCTTTTTTATATTGTGTCGTCCTCAAAGGTGGGAGCGGGAATCACTTCCTGAAATACTTTTTGCGGTTCACCTTACGGCCTATTGTATCGTAAAAAAGTCCCGTGTCTGTGTTACCTGTGGTTTAGTTCAAACACGCTGATACAGACAAAAATAAAGCGTTTGGATCGTCATTAACAGATACAAAAACCGAGAACGAGCGGCCACGTGGACCCGAACACTGACCTGCAGACCAGCAGAGGAAAAGCCCGTTTTGGTGCTGGTGGACTCTGAACAGTCCTGGTCCTGGTCCTTCTCGGGATCTGGGTTCTGCTCCTGCATTCTTCCAAAATCGAGCAAATCAACCTAAAATCGTCTTTCTATGGTCTGTATGAAACGAGGCTCCTTCGCTGTGAGAACTCTGCCCGGAAACACGTGACAACCAAACTGACCAGATATGACGTTCTTTCTTCTTCTTTGTGTTTTTTGGCAGATTGCAATACCAACTGTATGGTGCATACCGCCACCTACTGACCCGGAGTATGTAGGACAGGATCTAGTTATCTATAGCTTTACATTAAATGATCTAATATAATAATAATAATAATAATAATAATAATAATAACAATGAAAAGAGAAAAACAAACAAATAAAACAAAAAAAACAAACCTAACCACAAATAGCAATTAGCTGTTTCTGTGGAATATTTGTGTCCAAATCCAAATTGTTGTGAATAAAGTAATTGGTTAGACTCTAAATGTTCCATCAATTGCTCAGCTACAATTTCCTCCAGGACTTTTGATATTACAGGGAGGAGAGCAATAGGCCTATAGTTACTTGCTATCTCCTTGTCTCCTGATTTGTAGACCGGAGCAATTATTGCAGTTTTTCAGCTGTCTGGGAATAATTTTGTTTTTATTGACAGGTTTACTAAATAAGTAATTGGCTCCAGCAGACAATTCAGATACTTCTTGATTAAGACAGCATGTAGATTATGAATGTCCTTTGACATGGAGTTACTCATGTTCACAATCACAATGAAAAGACTCTGAATTAATCTGATTCACTTCTTTAGAGTTTGACTTAATAGCTTTAAAATTACTTACAGTTCTGTTACAGACTCAATAAAAAGGTGGTTAAAAACATTTGCAGTGGTCTCATTACTGTAAATGGGCTCACTACAAACCTTAATAAGGTTTATTTTAGGATGCTTTTGCCTACTGGAATTGGTTAATCTGTTTATGTGTTGCCACAGTTTAGAGCTATAGCCATTGGCGTCTTCAATGAGTTTGGAGAAATAATTAAAAATAAATAAAGTCTTTTTATTTTTTTTTTAATAAGATTGTATCCCTGATTTTTTACCAATTTCATCACCCAGTGCTCATACCTAAGTAACAGTCCTGGTCATTGCTCCACTCTGCCAACCCAGGGAGGGCCCTGCACTGAGCTCAGGTCTCCTTCTTATCCCGAGGAGTGAACAGCTTCTTTTCACCAGACAGGGTGGGGTTTCTCTGGCCAGACGTAGCGAATGGAAGGATCACGGCTGGCCAGAGGGGGCATGTATAGCTCAGGACTGATGCATGTTTTTGTGAGGGTAGCTCACATTAACTACCAAGGGAACACGGGGAGAACATGCAAACTCCACACAGAAAGGCCCTAGTCTTGGCCTTCCGCAACTCAGACACCACTTTATTCCTCAAGCCAGTATTTTCAGAGCAAGATCTCGTTTTTTTTAACGATTTGAAGTATATCATTATTAAACCATGGAAAAGAGTATTTTTTGGGTTTACTTCTCCAGGTTTTTGTGTATTTATTTATTAGATTGCTTAAAGTAGAGGTAAGGCTTTTGACACTATAATTTAGATCTGGCTCTTTAGTTACTTTTTCCCAGTTGATTTTCTTCAGATCATGTTCAAAGTTAGCTATTTTTTATTTGGGAATTCCTGTTGTTAAAATTGAATTTTCTATTTTGTTATGGTGAACTAGACGTTTTTTAGTTAGCTTTCTTACAATCAGTGTCATATTATAGTCTGAAAGTCCAGTAATTTACAGACCAACAATTTACAGACCAAGAGAAGCAAATGCTATGTCCACAAAATTGTGTTACTCTTGCTCATCTTAAGTGGGGATATCCACTTGAATCCTGGTCCACCAGTGATCCCTAACTCAGTCCAATATGGTGATTTGCCCTTGCATAATTCTTCTGGAAGTTTTGAACCTGCAATTGATCCCCATAGTCTGGTTAGTTTGGGGCAAAAATGGGGTCAAGGCTGCAAATTATGATTAACATTTGAGCCAATGTTTTTTTGTTTATTTAGGGTCCAATAAAGAAAAAAATGCAAGGAGCCCAAAAATTTAGGTAGGCGAAGGGTCCAAAACGACCACACCCACTTTTTGCACGCAACATTCTGTATCTCAGCTCCTGAAGGTCGTACAGAGTTGACTTTGGGCTCAAAAGATGCGGGAATGACACATTTATATTAGTGTTATGAAGAAACATATGGCCTAAAACCTTTACGTTTTGGGATATTCAAGAAAAATCCTTTTTTATCACTGAATTGATCAATACCCAAGCCACTTCAGCCAAATCTGCTCATGAAGGCCATGCAGTTTGTTTGGGCCAAAGTTCTAGATCTACTCATGGGGCATAGGCCCCTACTAGTGTTTAAGTTGAGTCATTGTTAGAAGATGAGGACCCCAACAACCACCTAAGAAACAGAGCAAACCATGTGAAGCCTCAAAAAACTTTATTTAAACATATCACACATCCCATCACACAGGATTCAAACACTTGCTTAGGCACTTGCAATATATGAGACATTTCATCCCCCTGCCAGGACAAGAACATGAGGTGCATTTATTAGTTCTGCAGCTACACACCCCTGTTACCCGAGACAATGTATCTCCTTCGGAAATTGTGCTCCACCTGACGAAGAGTTCCTCCCCATCGGTAATCCATGCCCATTCAACAACCGGGGGACAAGGGAGTTGTAGAAGGCTGTTCCCCCACAGCCATCCTGCCTGGAATGCAGCTCTCAACAGATGCTGTAGAAGTGCATCCTTACTTGGGGGCAGGTCTCGCAGCTCATCTTTAACAGAGTGCTTGAACAGCTGGAATCTGAGTCCATCTATACTCACACAGTCGTACAGTCCAGCCTTGTTGTACCAGCTCATTACCCAGGGTTCAATAACTTCCATGATGTTCTTAACTGCCTCGATATCAGGGCAGCAACTTAGTCCTCTCAATGCAGCAGTGAGCTCTGTCAACTTACTGTGGTTCATCCAGGCTTTAAATTGAGCATTCTTTGAGTGGCCAAAGAAGGCACTCACAGAATCACAGCCACTGAAAGAATGGAACACAGGCATGGCATCAGCCACATCTCCACCAAGCTTCTTGTGTGCTTCTGTGATTGAGTAGAACTTGCGTTTGTCCGGAACGGCAAAGTCAACGATAAGTTGCAAGTCACAACATACTGACAGGAACTTTGTAGTGAACCCTAGCAGGATGACAACTACATCAGAGTTGACTGTTCGAACTGTAACTGACCTGATCCCCTTGTTTAGCATGTCCATCACATGGACAACAATGCGGTTGTCAGCCTCCTCAAGCATTTCTATGCGGTCATAAAGCTGGATCTCAAAATCTTCGCCAAAGTTTGCAAGGATCTTCCTGCCGTAGGTAATGCAGAATTCCTTGCTCCAGTTCCATGTCTGTTCCTTAGCAATCTTGGAGAACATTAAGTTCAGGGCTACCTTGTTGTCTTGATTAGACAGAAAAGCTTCAAAGAATTGCTTAGATTCGGGCACGGTGTCATTCTCGCTGAAGGCCATCTGTGAACCACCTGCTGACCCCCGATTCTTCCTAGTCGCAGTCTTAATGCTCATAGTCTGGTAGAGGTCAGCCACAATGTCAATACGATTGGCTCCCTTCTCATGACCAATCTTGGAAATGCTGTCCAACACCTTGATGACAAAGTCCCGAAATGTCATGCCTTTGGTGAGAGACTTTGCCAGGATTCGTACTTGCACAGATAGATCTATCACAAGTCCCTCTGAGGGTGTAGATTGAACTTCGAACTCCGATGTCCTTCAGGATTTGAGACTTTTGGCTGTGATAAATGTCTCCATCCTTTGTTGACAGGGCTTCTGTTAAACCTGTAATTGAAATGAATAGTTTAACCAAAATTAAATTAGTACTGTTAAATCAATTCACCTATAAAATGAATATTGAATAACTTTGAAATTATATCAACTAGATTTACCCGTGAATTCACCACCAAAGAGCCCCCTTGTCTCTTCTTCTCTCGATCTGCAGGCCTCCTTCAGCTTTGCAAAGGTTCCTTTAGGTGGCTTGATTGCAGGGCTAGCAAGCTGGACTTTTGCACCTGAACTTGGAAGTTTCAGGGCATTTCGTGAGATGTTCGCATTGACATCCTTCTGAGCATATACAAATCGCTCCTGCACAAACTGGTCATGCTGTGTTTTTCCGACTGTAAAAACAAGGCTGGCATCTTTAGTTATGACATCTGGGAAGGGAATGGATGAGTTCAACCTCATGAACTGAGCTTGGTTGAATGGGTTGGTAAGGATCCCCTGGTACACTTTGAGTATGTGGCTTGAAAATGTTTCCTTGAACGAGTCCAGCATTTCTTTGTGCCCGTGTGCTAGATCTTGACCTTTGACCACGGCGAGGTAGCACTGGATTTCGGGTAGGGCAAGTTCGAGTTTCCTGAAGAATTCCTGATCTTCCCGATTGATAATATCGACGTATCCAGTGCCAGACTTGATGACCTTTATATTATGCTCCTGCTTTTGATCACATGCAATCTTCGAAAACATTTCCACACAAACCCCCTTTCCGTACCAATGGCCCACTAACTAACCACTGCACAGAAAAAAAGGTTATGAATATGAGCTAAGGTGGAGGTAATGTTACTATGAGGTAAACCTTCAGAGATAAAATAACAGTCTCTTACCATCCATCTACAAGGTCAGGAACAAACTCACTGAAGGCCAGAATACACATGCATATCATATTTTGGCAAATGTTTTCAGCATGTATGCTAGCTTTACAGAAACATATGCACTTATGCATCATCATGTGGATTCAATCAGTTGAAATACAAACAGTGCCAATTTGCCATTTTGGTCAGAGGCGGAATTACATTTCTAGTGATAATACCACCATGCATCATGTGAAAACGAGTTTTTCACAAATAACTGAAAATATAATGGTTTTAGAGTATATGTTTGTTAATAACACTAATATAAATGTGGTGTTTCCACATCTTTTGAGCCCAAGATCAGCTCTCTGCGACTTTCACGAGCCGAGATACAAAATTCCAGGTCTAAAAACTGGGCGTGGCCGTTTCAGGGACTTCGCTTAGCTAATTTTTTGGGCTCCTTGCATTTTTTTGTTTATTAGGCCCTAAATGAACAGAAAAACATTGGCTCAAATGTTAATCATTTTTTGCAGCCATTTTGCCTAAACTGACCAGACTACCACCTGGAACTGCTGTCTACTGAATTGCATCACAGCATTAGTGGCTCTATTTTTCAGCCATTGGATGAGAGAAGTCAATTGTTTGCATCCACCATGCCAGTGGCCTCAGTAGTAGCAGGCTTGCTACCAACAGCTCATCTTTCACCAGACCAGGCCCAGGCTCGAATGTCTGTAGTGATGCACCGAAATGAAAATTTGTGGCTGAAACTGAAACCGAAAATAATAATAAACACTTGGCCGAATACCGAAAGAATACCGAACATGGTTCTTCGCAGTTTTTCATTTATTTTGCCAATTTTTTCACCATTGCATAAATCAAATACATTTGATTTAGGCATGCTTTTAAAAGAAAAAAATCTTTTACAAAATTACAAGGTAGAAAACATTTGTTGAACATAAAAAACTGAACATTTTTAAATTTCCCAGCATTTCTTAAATATTCCAGCAGAAATTATACCAGCAAAGAATAACTTAAAATAAATAAATTAGCAAAATACCTTTTTTGGCCATCTTTGAGCTTACGTTAGGCTTAACTGACTGAACATTGTAACATAGGCCTTAAAACAATAAAAATGCATTAAAGCGCTCAGGGTTTTTTATCATTTCAAATGATAAATCAAACTTGTAGTGCTGAAAGACTTTGCAGATGTGCCCCCTCTAGATTTTTGAGCAGAACATTCATTGCAAACAGCCATTCTTGTATTATTCTTTGCCACTCTAAAATACTTCCACACTGCTGACATGTTTGCACCGCACCACTTCACTCCACGCTCTTCGCTGTTTGATTTCGTCATCTAAACGCACCTGTAATAGATTGATTTATGTTGTTTTGGTTCCACCTGCTGGTGAATGTTAGGTAAAATTCTTATGTGGTTAGTTTTTGGTTGGTCAACGATTTATGTGGTGCGCAACAGTTACAGAGCGGCCAGTATATTTCCTTATATTACAGCGCCGTTATTAATTGTTCGGTTTTTTTCCCACTTATTCCACCGAACACCAAAAGTGTTTTTTTGCCATTTTCGGCCGAACAATTTTGGTTACCGAACAATTGGTGCATCACTAGTCTGTAGTCTAGCTGCCTCCAGGCCTGTCTCAGGCCCCAGCAGCAGTGGCTCACCAACCACCCCTCTACCTCCTACTCTACCCTTAACCCCCAAACCATCCCCCACTGGTTTCCGACCCCATCCCCTCCTACCTCCAGCCCCCACTGGTCCTTGGGCCCCATCCCCTTATACCTCCAGCTCCAGGTCTAAGGGGGCGGGGGGTCCGGGGGCGTGGGGGACAGTGACTACGTTTACATGCACTCAATAACCCTTTTAAAACCCGAATATTGGCAATAACCCGAATTTGCACGGCCATGTAAACACCAATAATAACCCGAATTTGCTCATATTCCGGTTTTTAAAAACCCGAATATTACCCCTGGGTTACTCCTTTTAAAACCTGAATATTCGGTCATATAAACTCCAAACGGAATATCCCGATCAAACGGAACAGGAATTTGTTTTCTGCGCATGCTCTGTTTTGTTTTCTGCGCGTGCTCTGTTTTGTTTTCTGCGCATGCTCTGTTCGCAAGGAATCCTGGTCTTTTGAGAAGTTCTTCTAAACATGGACAAACGCAAGACGACGCCACACTTTTGGAGGGAGGAGGAGACTAATTATTTTATAAATTTAATGAGGGATATGAACATTATGGCATTTATAGACGGTAGAAAGTACCGGGATAGCGAAATTTATATGAAGGTGAGCCAAAAATTGCGCGAAGCTGGATTCATACGAACGCCAGACCAGATCAAGCACCGCTGGAAGATGCTGAAAAAGGCGTACTACAGAGCCAAGAAAAACAACGGTACCAGCGGGTCCGACCCATCTACCTTCCCCCAATTTGACATGATGGATGAGATTTTGGGGCAAAGACCCATTACTACTGCCCAAAACAGTGGGGTTGATGTCGGCTTTGAAGACCAACCTGATGAAGGGGTCCAAGGTAAGTTAACTATGAATGTTAATGTAATGTTTTTATTCCTTCGATGTAAACACACTGCAAACACACCGTAAGAGCTTGTGCCCCTTATCAGCCAGGTGCTTTTTGTGTCGGTTAGGCACACTTTAACACTCCCGACACTAGTTTAGTCTTGCAGAAAACGTTTCTACAGCCGTTAAACCGTTGACAGGAGCGCTGATGTTTACAAGTTCTCGGCGAAAACTATATATACTTTGGAGTATAACGGCGCTCACAAACATAGGTCCATACACTACCGTTTACCTCGCCAGGGACTGAATGAAAATGAGCCTTTTGGCTCATTCCGGCATGTTTACAGTTCAATGTTAATTAATATGCACTATCCCTGATAAATGAACAAATAAATAAAATAAATGTCAGTAAGTAGCGTAACAGTGTTCTGACTTTTGCCTAATTTTGCTATTTTGCAGAGGGTGATGTGGACCTTGGAGAGCCAGCCACCCCTGTGTCTGTAGCAAGCAACGTTTCAAGTGATGATGATGTTGTGGATGATAACGAAGGTAAGATATTATCTTTGAAGGTGCTATTTCATTAGTTTATTTTGTTGGTTTATTATTGTTCATTTATGGGTTAACACTAGGGGGCACTAAGTAGTTCAATCATTTAATGGAGGGCAAGGTAATGCAGCCCAGGTGTGTCAAGACAGGTAATGCACTGGGAGGGAAAATGTTTTTTTTACCTGAGGCAGCAGGACAGAGCAGAGAGGCAGCATGTTTGAAGCGTGTTTGTTTGCTGTTAACAATGGAAAATAAATATTCTTAAAATGGATCTTGACTGGAAACTGGATTTTTATCTGCCTGAGTAAGCCGAACCGACCTGGTGCATTTGTGACCCTTTGTAAGTTTTGACTTTTGAACTTTGAAACTTTTGAAGAAACTTCTTTTTTCTATGGTCTATTTTCTCGTCTACAAATGGCCACAACAAGCTTTATACGTAATACCTTGAGCAGATGTGATCTACTTAAGATTGAATTCACTGCTTGCTTACATATAGTGTGTGTGTGCGTAGCGTTAACAACATGACTATTCTGTCCTCGCAGTACGTTTCAGCTTGTACAGCTAGACAGATAGCTAACATTCTGAAGAAAAGGAGAGGCTGAAGAAATTATTTTGTTTGAGGATTTCTTCTCTTTTGGTCCTCAGTTTTATTTCTTGTATTTCTCTCCAGTTCAATCAGTTATTTTTGTAAGACTGCAAACAAATAAACAAAGATAAACATTACTACAAATAATGTCTGTTATATCTGGATGATTTTCACACAAACATATTTCCATAGTAAAATGGAAACAAACATAAGCAGTAATAAAATTAATGTAACTTTTTCTAACGCTATTACTTAACTATTAAACTATTACTATTAAACAGATAAATAAAGCCAGCTAAATCGGCTGTGACGGACGAACTGGCGTCCTCTGGTGGACAAATAAAAACAGTGCGCTGCCACGATAAAACGATAAAGGTGACAAACTACGTTAAGAAATAACAACCAAACTTGAACTGTAAGTAAGAGGGTACACTACAAATCATAGTATACTTAACAATATAACATGTCATTACTTACAGACAAAGATTTACCAAGCTCCGTTTGAGAGACAACTTGTAACTTATTTCATGCTGCGTTTTCCAGCCCCGTTGGCATGGTAACTGTTAACGTCGCCGGAGCTGCACGCGTCTGTCTCAGAAAACGGTCAGACTAGGAACGTTACTAGTTCACCGCAGGGCAGAACAATGACCTTTCCAACTATTCTAACATTAGCCAACTTTAAGATTCATTAATTAAGCTTAATTTTTGTTTTTTTTCCCTGATGCAGAAAATGGAGCAAGTGGACCCTCTAGACGGCCATTCAATGCCACCGCGCCACCTCAGTCGACACAGCCATCAAATACCACTGCGGCTACTCTGGGTAAGATTTCAACATCTTATTAGTATTGCATAACTGGTTATAGCATAGTATTGTAACATTAGGTTCATCCTCTTCCTTATGTAGTTTCTGAAAATACAGTAAAATCTGTTTATTTAGTGGTCACTTGGATATAGTGATAAAAAGCTATATCATGTAGTATAGCTGATGGTGCAAGCTAAGGTTTGTCTTGTCTGCTCTAGGTGGGTCAAGTCGCAGGTCCAGGCCCCGTGGGACTGCTTCACTTTCTCAACACCAAGAATTCATGGAGAGAATGCAGCACACACAGAATCAATGGATTGAGCAGCAGAGGCAGTTGAGCCACGCCAGGGATGAGGCACTCATGTGTCGACTGATTACTGAAACTACCCGCTCAACGGGAATGTTAGTCAGCCAATTAATAACAGGGTTAGGTACCCTATTTCAGCAGCCATCTCAGCCCCAGCCCTATACCCCATACAACAACACGTATGAAAATTATGGGCATCTCCCTCCCCCTCCCCCCCCTCCCCATCGTAACCCAAACACACTTCAGTCTGAAGGTGAAGCTCATGGTGGTGACCAAGGTTTGAGGAGATACTACCAACCCCTGTAATCCATAAAGGCTAGATGACTCATGGCGGAGTCTCCAGCGTCGTTCACTGGCGGCCATCTTGCCACAGGAGAGCTCGCTCACTCAACATTGTGTTTAATGGTGGATGTACTGCTTAAACAACCTTAACTTGCTCAATTCTCAACAGATTTTCAAACAGTTTGGTTTGTTATGAACATCAGAGATGTAGTTATGACACTGCATACTTGTGAATAATTATAAACATTGAAAAACGTACTTTTGTATGAAAATAACAAGAAACAGATAGCTATGACATGGTATTTATATTAAATCAATATTTCTATGGTATTCTTAGTAATATTTACATTATAACATATTTATCCACAAGTATGTGGTGTCATAACTACATCTCTGACGTTCATAACAAACCAAACTGTTTGAAAATCTGTTGAGAATTGAGCAAGTTAAGGTTGTTTAAGCAGTACATGCACCATCAAACACAATGTTATGAGTGAGCGAGTTCTCCTGTGGCAAGATGGCCGCCGTGTGACGACGTCGCTCAGCATTGGCAGCAGCGCGGGGGAGTCATCTAGCCTTTATATATGTCTATGCTGTAATCTCCTCTCCTCTCCGCCTCATAACCCATAAAAATGACCTCCGTTTAGGTTGTTGGGACACGCTGTTTACACGTTGCACGTTTATTGTAAGAACTATATTTTTTATTATAAAACATTTCCTGAGTTAATTGGTAACATATTTTAATGACACTTTTCTTTACATTTGAAAGTAGTTTTTTTTTTTTAAACATTGTTTACATGTTGCACCTGATTACAATTGCAAAAGCAATTTGTTCATACCTTTTGAATATATTTTAAGTTGCTCCATATTTTTACTGCAACTAAAAGTTATTTTTTGTACCTTATTTGTAAAAACCAAACAAAGAAACTTATTTTTTTGTGAAAATATTTTATTTGCAGTACAAACGTTAAATAAAAGTCTCTCATAAGTAGTGAGCGACAATCTTTGTGAAAATGGTTGTCACATAGAGATGTATTTATCATCCATGGCTCATTTACTCGCTTATACATTTAACATCTGTTGCAAGTTAAATGCAACAGATTTCTCCAACTGTTCCAAATTTAGCCTCTACTGTAAAATTTGCACTAGATTTAAATTAAATTAAAAAGAACAATAATCACTAAATAATAAATGTACCATCTTAAACAAAGTAGATGAGAATTAATAAATATAATAGCAAATGTGTTATGGTCGAAAAAGGAGTACAAAGAAAATAGAAAAGCAGATAAACATTGGAAGGCCCTCAAAAAAGCCTACTACAATAACTATTAACAAAAATCAGCAGCTCAGATCCATCTACGTTCCCTTCTCTCTCTCCCCTCATCTCCTCCTGTCCTATAAGCGCCTGCGGAGTGGGACACGTGCAGCAAGGTAATCAGTTAGTGCCCGTCTGATGGCTGTGGCTGCACCAATGGTTGTCATACTGGCCTGTGGCACAGGCTGTGGGAACTGCCTTCCCACAGATTCTGCCTCCTCTGCCCATCTGGGATTGACATGCTCCTTCTCCATCTCACAAAAATTGTGCAGAGCACAACATGTAGCAACCATGTATGGTGTGAAAGTGAAATGAAAATCGCTCCGCTTCAATAAAACACGGAAACGAGACTTAAGTCTACCAAATGCGATCTCAATAGAAGTTCTAGCCGAACTCAAATAAACATTAAATGATTCCTCCTGTGGTGTCAGTCTTGGAGATTGCAGATAGCCCTTCATGAGCCAAGGCATCAGCGGGTAAGCAGGATCTCCTAGCAGAAAGAAATCCACATCCTGCCCCTCGATCTGCACGGCTCTCTAAGATGGGATATTGGAATATGAATATTAAAACCTTATTGGAAATGTTAAGCTTCACCATTAGTGTCCTAAATCTTGTTATAACACCTTGTCATTTCATGACATGCTTAAAAACTCTGGTTTAACAAGATTAATGTAAATTAAGTAACATACCAGTAACATTTAGCAAACAGAAGTTTTCACATGCCGTCTGCATGCACAGCCTACCTTTGGGAGGAGGTGGGCATTACGGAACAGATCAGACTGCTTGAGGACGTTGGCATCATGGGCAGAACCAGGCATTTTGCAGCTCACACTCCAGAAGCTGTGACAAAATGATCAAAGTGTAATACATTCAATGGAGGCAAAGAGTTCTATTATAGCTTACAGTGTAAGAGTTTAGCAGCAATATGATACACCATTTACAGTAATTTACATTTTGGATATGTAATGTGCTCGTATATATGTATGTACATGTATGGATATATGTGTAGGTACGTATGTTAGTACGTAAGTAGATAGGTATGCATGTAAATATGCATATGTTTTTTGTTGTTGTTAGCTATTATTCATTTGTTGTATTCATTTATATTTATATGTAAGAAGGGGGGGCATTCATAAGCCGAGGCTTCAGCCCTGCCCCTTTGGTTGTGACCTAAGTGTACATGCTTGGTGGTGACCAATAAATTTTTTTCATTCATTCATTCATTCATTCATTTACATCAGCTTAAATATCTAAAGCTGGTAATGGTAAAAGGCTTACCGGTATTTGTCATCACAGACTCCCTGGAGGACATAGGAGGGCCATCCCTTCCTATTTATGAAGTCCCTGTAGCCGTCACTGGGAGGCAAACAAGGGATGTGAGTCCCGTCCACACAGCCTATATAAAAAAATAATACAGATTCAGGGTCCAGAAGACATACCTACATACACAGTACACTGCTCATAAAGTATCAAGGCAAAAGATAAATAAAGCAGCAGTAAATATAAATATAAAATATATAAAATATAAATACCTATGATTTGACGAATGTAGTGGGTCCGTTCAAACCTCCCTGCGATGGTACATGCCTCCTCCAAAGTGGGTGCTCTGATAAAGCTTTTGATGACGGAATCGACCATTCCGTGGCAGAATAAGTACACCATTTTCTTCACGGTACTCTTGTGCACTCCGAACTGATTGGCTATGACACGGTACTCTGCACAACTTGCTAGTTTATATAGCACGATTGCAACGCGCATCCCTAGAGGCACCGGTGTGCGAACGGTGACTTCACAGGGCTCCATCACTTTCTCCATCATCTGGCAGAGTTTAGTAAAGGATCCACGCGACATACGGAAATTCTCACGCCAATCTGCGTCGGTGAACTCCATCATTACGACCCGTTCCCACCAGTCCTGACTGCGCACCTTCATCCAAAGTGTCCGGGGTGCTCTGGTGGAAACGGGTAGCGTGGATATGGATGGCAAAGCTCCGGCTCCGTTTGCCATTTCTTCACGTTCTCGCCTTCCATTAATGAAGAAGGTGATGAGGAATTGTGTTAAGTACTGGTGGTGGGTCAGAACCAGCACCAAAGCCAACTTTGATACTATGATCATGTCACACATGTCCTATTGCGTAACAAGTTGGGCATCGGCCTGTAAGACGAGACTAAAGCCGATTGAAACAGTTTATAAACAAGCTCTGAAAGTATTGGATAAAAAACCAAAAACGTACCATCACTGTCAGATATTAAAAAAACATGAGCGCTTAAGCTGGGACAACACTGTTAAACACACCGATGCTATCCTGATTTACAAAATCCTCCATGGCAAAGCACCTCCTCCATTACAAGATTTTGTGAAAAAAAATTCAAACAGATCAACAAGAGCTGGTTCTAGAGGTGACTGTGTAGTTCCTTTTAGAAAGAGTGCCTTTAGCCAAGCCACTTTTTCTGTTCGTGCTTCCCACACCTGGAATTCAATACCAAACACAATACGTGAACTCCCGAATCTGTCCTCTTTTACCAAACATCTTAAAGCTTGGCTATTGGAAGAACAACACTGTTGCCACAACCGTGCCTAAAACATGTATATTTGTTTAATGTCAGCTAATTGCTCTAATTGCTTTCTCTCTTGTAATTGCTCCTCCTGCCTACTATCCATGGAAGCTAACTATTCTACTTGTCGTTACTGTTGTTTTATTGATTTTATTATTTTATGTTGTTGACATTAACCTGCCGAAGGGACTAAAGATGAAAATTAGCCGTTGGCTATAATCTTGCATATTTACATGTATATGTTCATTAATATGTATTGTCCCTGTTATAAATAAAATAAACTCAAAATAAACTCAAAGCGCAAAAGGCGGCGACTTCTACTGGGCTGTTCATTAGACCAGGGGTTCTTAACCTTTCTGACCTTGGGGCCCAATTTTTTCAGTACAGAGTGGCCCAGGGCCCGTTAAATATTAACACTGTATAGCAGGGGTATTCAACTTTAAGAGGTCCATTTAGAGAAAATTTACTCAAGCGAAGGTCCAGAACATCATAATAAATATAATAATAAATATAATATAACTGAAGATATAATAATATAATATATATATATATATATATATATATATATATATATATATACAGATTCAAGTAGCCTCATAGTTGTATCAACATCTGCATCTGACTGTTATATTAAAAAAGTACATATTTGCCCATTAACATGTGTAACTTCAATTACACATATTTTTTTCTCTTAAAAATAAAATAGATTTTATTTTATTTTCCAAATGCTATCTTATTTTATTTCTTTACCAGCAGTTTGAATTTCCCCTTTTCTTTGTTAATTGTCTCAACACATTTTTATAATAAATGAATATAAACACATCTTAACAATTGAACAGTTTTTATTTCTTCCCCTTAATCTTATGCCCCCACTTTCTGTCGTTCAGTGAGAGAACTGAGCTCTAATTTCTCCTGACAGGACTTTAAATCTGGTCTGGATGGTGTCAGAATCTCATGCACATGTGAAGGTGCTCATTGGTGAGCCCGAGCGGCACCGACCTCCCCGGCCGCGGGGACGCGCCGGGATAAATGATCATGCCGCGCTAGCTCGCTCTGGGCGCAGACCCAAGTAATCGATCCCTGATCCTGGCGGATCTAAACGTACTCTGCGCAAAATGAAGGATTTTCTCTATAAATACACACCATTTCTCTTACTATTACACGTACAGCTAGCTGAGGGTCTTCTTCTCCTCATTTGGTCGGGAGTTGCTTTGCAGTCCCGCGGCCCTCGCGGCCCACACGTACAAAACTGATTTTCTTTCACGGCCCACTAGATGGCGCTCGCGGCCCAAGTGTGGGCCGCGGCCCTATGGTTAAGAATCACTGCATTAGACAACGGAATCACAACTCACAACTGACAGCTGTCAAGAAAACAGGCGTAACTAAGCAACCAGAAGAAGAAGCGGAAGTGACGCGAATTGCGTCATGATGCTCTCCGTGCGTCGGTGG